>NW_027210528.1:0-66169 GCF_027789765.1 Dendropsophus ebraccatus
TTGCAGTGCATTGCGTAGCGCGTTGCCGGGGGGGGCGGCTTACCGCATGGGGCGGGGCTTACCGGCTTAAGCCCGGTACAGATCGAACATACAGTGCATTGCTAGCGTCGGTGCCCGGGGCGGGGCTTACCGCGATGGGGGCGGGGGGCGGGCTTAACCTGCTTTAGGCCCGTACAGTCGCAACTATACAGTGCATTGCGTAGCGTCGGTGCCGGGGGCGGGGCTGACCGCGATGGGGGCGGGCTTACCGGCTTAGCCCGGTACAGTTGGCCCATGCAATGCTTACTGCCACCTCTTCAGCAGACGCAACCTCATTTCCTTTGGCGCTTAAGCGGCTGCTACTTCTCATACATGCCCCCATTTAAATTGCCTGGAGTAGAGGCAGCACGGTGGCTCAGTGGTTAGCACAGTGGCCTTGCAGCGCTGGGGTCCTGGGTTCAACTCCCACTAAGGGCAAAAACAAATTGCATTGCAGTGAATTACATAGCATTGGGTCGGCGCAGGGGGCGTGGCTTACCGGCTTAAGCCTGGTATGATTGGCCACGTGCATTGGCTGGGGGCGGGGCCTACCGGCTTAAGCCTGGTATGATTGGCCACGTGCATTGGCTGATGGCGGGGCCTACCGGCTTAAGCCTGGTACAGTTGACAACATGAAATGCTTACTGCCACCTCTTCAGCAGACGCAACACTTCGTTACCTTTTGCGCTGGCGCCGCTGTTACTTCTCATGGCATAGCACCGCCATTTGTTTTATTGGGGGCTTACCGGCTTAAGCCCGGTACAGTCGCAACTTGCAGTGCATTGCATAGCGTCGGTGCCGGCGGGGCTTACCGCGATGGGGGCGGGGCTTACCGCTGAAGCCCGGTACAGTCGGCAACTTGCAGTGCATTGCGTAGCGTCGGTGCGGGGGCGGGGCTTACCGCGTAGGGGCGGGGCTTACCGGCTGAAGCCCGGTACAGTCGGCAACTTGCAGTGCATTGCGTAGCGCGGTGCCGGGGGCGGGGCTTACCGCGATGGGGGCGTGGCTTACCGGCTTAAGCCCGGTACAGTCGGCAACTTGCAGTGCATTGCATAGCGTCGGTGCCGGGGGCGGGGCTTACCGCGATGGGGGCGGGGCTTACCGGCTGAAGCCCGGTACAGTCGGCAACTTGCAGTGCATTGCGTAGCGTCGGTGCCGGGGGCGGGGCTTACCGCGAAGGGGGCGGGCTTACCGGCTGAAGCCCGGTACAGTCGGCAACTGCATTGCATTGCGTAGCGCGGTGCCGGGGGCGGGCTTACCGCGATGGGGGCGGGCTTACCGGCTTAAGCCCGGTACAGATTAGAAACATGCAGTGCATTGCTAGCGTCGGTGCCGGGGCGGGGCTACCGCGATGGGGCGGGGCTTACCGCTTAGCCCGGTACAGTCGGCAACATACAGTGCATTGCGTAGCGTCGGTGCCGGGGGCGGGGCTGACCGCGATGGGGGCGGGGCTTACCGGCTTAAGCCCGGTACAGTTGGCCCATGCAATGCTTACTGCCACCTCTTCAGCAGAACGCAACCCATCATTTCCTTGGCGCTAAGCGGCTGCTACTTTCTCATGACATGCCCCCATTTAAATTGCACTGGAAGTAGAGGCAGCACGGTTGGCTCAGTGGTTAGCACAGTGGGCCTTGCAGCGCCTGGGGTCCTGGTTCAACTCCCACTAAGGGCAAAAAACAAATTGCATTGCAGTGAATTACATAGCATTGGGTCGGCGCAGGGGGCGTGGCTTACCGGCTTAAGCCTGGTATGATTGGCCACGTGCATTGGCTGGGGGCGGGGCCTACCGGCTTAAGCCGGTAGGCTTGCCACGTGCATTGGCTGGGGGCGGGGCCTACCGGCTTAAGCCTGGTACAGTTGACAACATGAAATGCTTACCTGCCACCTCTTCAGCAGACGCAACACTTCGTTACCTTTTGCGCTGGCGCCGCTGTTACTTCTCATGGCATAGCACCGCCATTTGTTTTATTGAACATGCCCCCGCGATGGGGGCGTGGCTTACCGGCTTAAGCCGGTACAGTCGGCAACTTGCAGTGCATTGCATAGCGTCGGTGCCGGGGGCGGGGCTTACCGCGATGGGGGGCGGGGCTTACCGGCTGAAGCCCGGTACAGTCGGCAACTTGCAGTGCATTGCGTAGCGTCGGTGCCGGGGGGGGGGGCTTACCGCGAAGGGGGCGGGGCTTACCGGCTGAAGCCCGGTACAGTCGGCCACTTGCAGTGCATTGCGTAGCGCGGTGCCGGGGGCGGGGCTTACCGCGATGGGGGCGGGGCTTACCGGCTTAAGCCCGGTACAGATAGAAACATGCAGTGGAATTGCATAGCGTCGGTGCCGGGGGCGGGGCTTACCGCGATGGGGGCGGGGCTTACCGGCTTAAGCCGGTACAGTCGGCAACATACAGTGCATTGCGTAGCGTCGGTGCCGGGGCGGGGCTGACCCGCGATGGGGGCGGGGCTTACCGGCTTAAGCCCGGTACAGTTGGCCACATGCATGCTTACTGCCACCTCTTCAGCAGACGCAACCCATCATTTCCTTTGGCGCTTAAGCGGCTGCTACTTCTCATGACATGCCCCATTTAAATTGCACTGGAGTAGAGGCAGCACGGTGGCTCAGTGGTTAGCACAGTGGCCTTGCAGCGCTGGGGTCCTGGGTTCAACTCCCACTAAGGGCAAAAAAACAAATTGCATTGCAGTGAATTACATAGCATTGGGTCGGCGCAGGGGGCGTGGCTTACCGGCTTAAGCCTGGTATGATTGGCCACGTGCATTGGCTGGGGGCGGGGGCCTACCGGCTTAAGCCTGGTATGATTGGCCACGTGCATTGGCTGGGGGCGGGGCCTACCGGCTTAAGCCTGGTACAGTTGACAACATGAAATGCTTACTGCCACCTCTTCAGCAGACGCAACACTTCGTTACCTTTTGCGCTGGCGCCGCTGTTACTTCTCATGGCATAGCACCGCCATTTGTTTTATTGAACATGCCCCCGCGATGGGGCGGGGCTTACCGGCTTAAGCCCGGTACAGTCGGCACTTGCAGTGCATTGCATAGCGTCGGTGCCGGGGGCGGGGCTTACCGCGCTGGGGGCGGGGCTTACCGGCTGAAGCCCGGTACAGTCGGCAACTTGCAGTGCATTGCGTAGCGTCGGTGCCGGGGGCGGGGCTTACCGCGATGGGGGCGGGCTTACCGGCTTAAGCCCGGTACAGATAGAACTTCATGCAGTGCATTGCATTAGCGTCGGGTGCCGGGGGCGGGGGCTTACCGCGAATGGGGGCGGGGCTTACCGGCTTAAAAGCCCGGTACAGTCGCCAACATACAGTGCATTGCGTAGCGGTCGGTGCCGGAGGGCGGGGCGGACCGCGATGGGGGCGGGGCTTACCGGCTTAAGGCCCGGTACAGTTGAGCCACATGCAATGCTTACTGCCACCCGTCTCCAAGCCATGACCGCAAACACTTCGTGATTCCTTTGGCGTCTGTGGGTCAGGCTGTTAATTCTCATGGCATAGCAACACCGCCACTTGTTTTTTAAACTTCGGGGGCCGGGCGGCGGGGCTTACCGCGATGGGGGCGGGGCTTTACCGGCGTCATGCCCAGGTAACAGTGTGCAACTATGGCAACATGCATGCTTACTGTCAACTTTTCAGCAGACGCAACCCATCTATTTCCTTTGGCGCTTAAGCGGCTGCTACTTCTCATGACAGTGCCCCCATTTAATTGCACTGGAGTAGAGGCAGCACGGTGGCTCAGTGGTTAGCACAGTGGCCTTGCAGCGCCGGGGTCCTGTTCAACTCCCACTAAGGGAAAAAAAAACAATTGCATTTGCAGTGAATTACATAGCATTGGGTCGGCGCAGGGGGGCGTGGCTTACCGGCTTAAGCCTGGTATGATTGGCCACGTGCATTGGCTGGGGGCGGGGCCTACCGGCTTAAGCCTGGTATGATTGGCCACGTGCATTGGCTGGGGGCGGGGCCTACCTGCTTAGAGCATGGTACAGATTGACAACTGGTAAATGCTTACTGCCACCTCTTCAGCAGACGCAACACTTCGTTACCTTTGCGCTGGCGCCGCTGTTACTTCTCATGGCATAAGCACCAGCCATTTTGTTTTATTGAACATGCCCCCGCGATGGGGGCGTGGCTTACCGGCTTAAGCCGGTACAGTCGGCAACTTGCAGTGCATTGCATAGCGTCGGTGCCGGGGGCGGGGCTTACCCGCGATGGGGGGCGGGGGCTTACCGGCTGAAGCCCGGTACAGTCGGCAACTTGCAGTGCATTGCGTAGCGTCGGTGCCGGAGGGGGCGGGGCTTACCGCGAAGGGGGCGGGGCTTACCGGCTGAAGCCCGTACAGTCAGGCAACTTGCAGTGCATTGCATGCGTAGCGCGGTGCCGGGGCGGGGGCTTACCGCGATGGGGCGGGGGCTTACCGGCTTAAGCCCGGTAACAGATAGAAACATGCAGTGCATTGGCTAGCGTCGGTGCCGGGGGCGGGGCTTACCGCGATGGGGGCGGGGCTTACCGCTTAAGCCCGGTACAGTTCGGCAACATACAGCAGTGCATTGCGTTTCGTCGGTGCGGGGGGCGGGGCTGACCGCGATGGGGGCGGGGCTTACCGCTTAAGCCCGGTACAGGTTGGCCACAGGTGCAAATGCTTACTGCTCACCAGATCTTCAGCAGACGCAACCCATCATTTCCTTTGGCGCTTAAGCGGCTGCTACTTCTCATGACATGCCCCCATTTAAATTGCACTGGAGTAGAGGCAAGCACGGGGCTCAGTGGTTAGCACAGTGGCCTTGCAGCGCCGGGGTCCTGGGTTCAACTCCACTAAGGAAGAAAAACAAATTGCATTGCAGTGAATTACATAGCATTTGGGTCGGCGCAGGGGGCGTGATTTACCGGCTTAAGCCTGGTATGATTGGCCACGTGCATTGGCTGGGGGCGGGGCCTACCGGCTTAAGCCTGGTATGATTGGCCACGTGCATTGGCTGGGGGGCGGGGCCTACCGGCTTAAGCCTGGTACAGTTGACAACATGAAATGCTTACTGCCACCTCTTCAGCAGACGCAACACTTCGTTACCTTTTGCGCTGGCGCCGCTGTTACTTCTCATGGCATAGCACCGCCATTTGTTTTATTGAACATGCCCCCCGCGATGGGGGCGTGGCTTACCGGCTTAAGCCCGGTACAGTCGGCAACTTGCAGTGCATTGCATAGCGTCGGTGCCGGGGGGCGGGGCTTACCGCGATGGGGGCGGGGCTTACCGGCTGAAGCCCGGTACAGTCGGCAACTTGCAGTGCATTGCGTAGCGTCGGGTGCCGGGGGCGGGGCTTACCCGCGAAGGGGGCGGGGCTTACCGGCTGAAGCCCGGTACAGTCGGCAACTTGCAGTGCATTGCGTAGCGCGGTGCCGGGGGCGGGGCTTACCGCGATGGGGCGGGGCTTACCGGCTTAGCCCGGTACAGATAGAAACATGCAGTGCATTGCATAGCGTTCGGTGCCGGGGGCGGGGCTTACCGCGATGGGGGCGGGGCTTACCGGCTTAAGCCCGGTACAGTCGGCAACATACAGTGCATTGCGTAGCGTCGGTGCCGGGGGCGGGGCTGACCGCGATGGGGGGCGGGGCTTACCGGCTTAAGCCCGGTACAGTTGGCCACATGCAATGCTTACTGCCACCTCTTCAGCAGACGCAAACCCATCATTTCCTTTGGCGCTTAAGCGGCTGCTACTTCTCATGATCATACCCCCATTTAAAATTGCACTGGAATAGAGGCAGCACGGTGGCTCAGTGGTTAGCACAGTGGCCTTGCAGCGCTGGGGTCCTGGGTTCAACTCCCACTAAGGGCAAAAAACAAATTGCATTGCAGTGAATTACATAGCATTGGGTCGGCGCAGGGGGCGTGGCTTACCGGCTTAAGCCTGGTATGATTGGCCACGTGCATTGGCTGGGGGCGGGGCCTACCGGCTTAAGCCTGGTATGATTGGCCACGTGCATTGGCTTGGGGGGCGGGGCCTACCGGCTTAAGCCTGGTACAGTTGACAACATGAAATGCTTACTGCCACCTCTTCAGCAGACGCAACACTTCGTTACCTTTTGCGCTGGCGGCCGCTGTTACTCTCATGGCATAGCACCGCCATTTGTTTTATTGAACTTGCCCCCGCGATGGGGGCGTGGCTTACCGGCTTAAGCCCGGTACAGTCGGCAACTTGCAGTGCAATTGCATAGCGTCGGTGCCGGGGGCGGGGCTTACCGCGATGGGGGCGGGGCTTACCGGCTGAAAGCCCGGTACAAGTCGGCAACTTGCAGTGCATTGCGTAGCGTCGGTGCCGGGGGCGGGGCTACCGCGAAGGGGGCGGGGCCTTACCGGCTGAAGCCCGGTACAGGTCGGCAACTTGCAGTGCATTGCGTAGCGCGGTGCCGGTGGGCGGGGCTTACCGCGAATGGGGGCGGGGCTTACCGGCTTAAGCCCGGTACAGATAGAAACATGCAGTGCATTGCATAGCGTCGGTGCCGGGGGGGGGGGGCTTACCGCGGTGGGGGGCGGGGCTTACCGGCTTAAGCCCGGTACAGTCGGCAACATACAGTGCATTGCGTAGCGTCGGGGCCGGGGGCGGGGCTGACCGCGATGGGGGCGGGGCTTACCGGCTTAAGCCCGGTACAGTTGGCCACATGCAATGCTTACTGCCACCTTCTTCAGCAGATGCAACCCATCATTTCCTTGGCGCTTAAGCGGCTGCTACTTCTCATGACATGCCCCCATTTAAATTGCACTGGAGTAGAGGCAGCACGGTGGCTCAGTGGTTAGCACAGTGGCCTTTGCAGCGCCGGGGTCCTGGGTTCAACTCCCACTAAGGGAAAAAAACAAATTGCATTGCAGTGAATTACATAGCAGTGGGTCGGCGCAGGGGGCGTGGCTTACCGGCTTAAGCCTGGTATGATTGGCCACGTGCATTGGCTGGGGGCGGGGCCCTACCGGCTTAAGCCTGGTATGATTGGCCACGTGCATTGGCTGGGGGCGGGGCCTACCGGCTTAAGCCTGGTACAGTTGACAACATGAATGCTTACTGCCACCTCTTCAGCAGACGCAACACTTCGTTACCTTTTGCGCCTGGCGCCGCTGGTTACTTTCTCATGGCATAGCACCGCCATTTGTTTTATTGAACATGCCCCCGCGATGGGGGCGTGGGCTTACCGGCTTAAGCCCGTACAGTCGCAACTTGCAGTGCATTGCATAGCGTCCGGTGCCGGGGCGGGGCTTACCGCGATGGGGCGGGGACTTACCGGCCTGAAGCCCGGTACAGTCGGCAACTTGCAGTGCATTGCGTAGGCGTCGGTGCCGGGGGCGGGGGCTTACCGCGAAGGGGCGGGCTTACCGGCTGAAGCCCGGTACAGTCGGCAACTTGCAGTGCATTGCGTAGCGCGGTGCCGGGGGCGGGGCTTACCGCGATGGGGCGGGGCTTACCGCTTAAGCCCGGTACAGATAGAAACATGCAGTGCATTGCATAGCGTCGGTGCCGGGGGCGGGGCTTACCGCGATGGGGGCGGGGCTTACCGGCTTAAGCCCGGTACAGTCGGCAACATACAGTGCATTGCGTAGCGTTCGGTGCCGGGGGCGGGGCTGACCGCGATGGGGCGGGGCTTACCGGCTTAAGCCCGGTACAGTTGGCCACATGCAATGCTTACTGCCACCTCTTCAGCAGACGCACCCCATCATTTCCTTTGGCGCTTAAGCGGCTGCTACTTCTCATGACATGCCCCATTTAAATTGCACTGGAGTAGAGGCAGCACGGTGGCTCAGTGGTTAGCACAGTGGCCTTGCAGCGCCGGGGTCCTGGGTTCAACTCCCACTAAGGGAAAAAAACAAATTGCATTGCAGTGAATTACATAGCATTGGGTCGGCGCAGGGGGCGTGGTTTACCGGCTTAAGCCTGGTATGATTGGCCACGTGCATTGGCTGGGGGCGGGGCCTACCGGCTTAAGCCTGGTATGATTGGCCACGTGCATTGGCTGGGGGCGGGGCCTACCGGCTTAAGCCTGGTACAGTTGACAACATGAAATGCTTACTGCCACCTCTTCAGCAGACGCAACACTTCGTTACCTTTTGCGCTGGCGCCGCTGTTACTTCTCATGGCATAGCACCGCCATTTGTTTTATTGAACATGCCCCCGCGATGGGGGCGTGGCTTACCGGCTTAAGCCCGGTACAGTCGGCAACTTGCAGTGCATTGCATAGCGTCGGTGCCGGGGGCGGGGCTTACCGCGATGGGGGCGGGGCTTACCGGCTGAAGCCCGGTACAGTCGGCAACTTGCAGTGCATTGCGTAGCGTCGGTGCCGGGGGCGGGGCTTACCGCGAAGGGGGCGGGCTTACCGGCTGAAGCCCGGTACAGTCGGCAACTTGCAGTGCATTGCGTAGCGCGGTGCCGGGGGCGGGGCTTACCGCGATGGGGCGGGGCTTACCGGCTTAAGCCCGGTACAGATAGAAACATGCAGTGAATTGCATAGCGTCGGTGCCGGGGGCGGGGCTTACCGCGATGGGGGCGGGGCTTACCGGCTTAAGCCCGGTACAGTCGGCAACATATAGTGCATTGCGTAGCGTCGGTGCCGGGGGCGGGGCTGACCGCGATGGGGGCGGGGCTTACCGGCTTAAGCCCGGTACAGTTGGCCACATGCAATGCTTACTGCCACCTCTTCAGCAGACGCAACCCATTATTTCCTTTGGCGCTTAAGCGGCTGCTACTTCTCATGACATGCCCCCATTTAAATTGCACTGGAGTAGAGGCAGCACGGTGGCTCAGTGGTTAGCACAGTGGCCTTGCAGCGCTGGGGTCCTGGGTTCAACTCCCACTAAGGGCAAAAAAACAAATTGCATTGCAGTGAATTACATAGCATTGGGTCGGCGCAGGGGGCGTGGCTTACCGGCTTAAGCCTGGTATGATTGGCCACGTGCATTGGCTGGGGGCGGGGCCTACCGGCTTAAGCCTGGTATGATTGGCCACGTGCATTGGCTTGGGGGCGGGGCCTACCGGCTTAAGCCTGGTACAGTTGACAACATGAAATGCTTACTGCCACCTCTTCAGCAGACGCAACACTTCGTTACCTTTTGCGCTGGCGCCGCTGTTACTTCTCATGGCATAGCACCGCCATTTGTTTTATTGAACATGCCCCCGCGATGGGGGCGTGGCTTACCGGCTTAAGCCCGGTACAGTCGGCAACTTGCAGTGCATTGCATAGCGTCGGTGCCGGGGGCGGGGCTTACCGCGATGGGGGCGGGGCTTACCGGCTGAAGCCCGGTACAGTCGGCAACTTGCAGTGCATTGCGTAGCGTCGGTGCCGGGGGCGGGGCTTACCGCGATGGGGCGGGGCTTACCGGCTTAAGCCCGGTACAGATAGAAACATGCAGTGCATTGCATAGCGTCGGTGCCGGGGGCGGGGCTTACCGCGATGGGGGCGGGCTTACCGGCTTAAGCCCGGTACAGTCGGCAACATACAGTGCATTGCGTAGCGTCGGTGCCGGGGGCGGGGCTGACCGCGATGGGGGCGGGGCTTACCGGCTTAAGCCCGGTACAGTTGGCCACATGCAATGCTTACTGCCACCTCTTCAGCAGACGCAACACTTCGTTTCCTTTGGCGCTGGGGCCGCTGTTACTTCTCATGGCATAGCACCGCCACTTGTTTTTTAAACATGCGGGGGCCGGGCGGCGGGGCTTACCGCGATGGGGGCGGGGCTTACCGCGTCATGCCAGGTACAGTGTGCAACTATGGCAACATGCAATGCTTACTGTCAACTTTTCAGCAGACGCAACCCATCATTTCCTTTGGCGCTTAAGCGGCTGCTACTTCTCATGACATGCCCCCATTTAAATTGCACTGGAGTAGAGGCAGCACGGTGGCTCAGTGGTTAGCACAGTGGCCTTGCAGCGCCGGGGTCCTGGGTTCAACTCCCACTAAGGGAAAAAACAAATTGCATTGCAGTGAATTACATAGCATTGGGTCGGCGCAGGGGGCGTAGTTTACCGGCTTAAGCCTGGTATGATTGGCCACGTGCATTGGCTGGGGGCGGGGCCTACCGGCTTAAGCCTGGTATGATTGGCCACGTGCATTGGCTGGGGGCGGGGCCTACCGGCTTAAGCCTGGTACAGTTGACAACATGAAATGCTTACTGCCACCTCTTCAGCAGACGCAACACTTCGTTACCTTTTGCGCTGGCGCCGCTGTTACTTCTCATGGCATAGCACCGCCATTTGTTTTATTGAACATGCCCCCGCGATGGGGGCGTGGCTTACCGGCTTAAGCCCGGTACAGTCGGCAACTTGCAGTGCATTGCATAGCGTCGGTGCCGGGGGCGGGGCTTACCGCGATGGGGGCGGGGCTTACCGGCTGAAGCCCGGTACAGTCGGCAACTTGCAGTGCATTGCGTAGCGTCGGTGCCGGGGGCGGGGCTTACCGCGAGGGGGGCGGGGCTTACCGGCTGAAGCCCGGTACAGTCGGCAACTTGCAGTGCATTGCGTAGCGCGGTGCCGGGGGCGGGGCTTACCGCGATGGGGCGGGGCTTACCGGCTTAAGCCCGGTACAGATAGAAACATGCAGTGCATTGCATAGCGTCGGTGCCGGGGGCGGGGCTTACCGCGATGGGGGCGGGGCTTACCGGCTTAAGCCCGGTACAGTCGGCAACATACAGTGCATTGCGTAGCGTCGGTGCCGGGGGCGGGGCTGACCGCGATGGGGGCGGGGCTTACCGGCTTAAGCCCGGTACAGTTGGCCACATGCAATGCTTACTGCCACCTCTTCAGCAGACGCAACCCATCATTTCCTTTGGCGCTTAAGCGGCTGCTACTTCTCATGACATACCCCCATTTAAATTGCACTGGAATAGAGGCAGCACGGTGGCTCAGTGGTTAGCACAGTGGCCTTGCAGCGCTGGGGTCCTGGGTTCAACTCCCACTAAGGGCAAAAAACAAATTGCATTGCAGTGAATTACATAGCATTGGGTCGGCGCAGGGGGCGTGGCTTACCGGCTTAAGCCTGGTATGATTGGCCACGTGCATTGGCTGGGGGCGGGGCCTACCGGCTTAAGCCTGGTATGATTGGCCACGTGCATTGGCTTGGGGGCGGGGCCTACCGGCTTAAGCCTGGTACAGTTGACAACATGAAATGCTTACTGCCACCTCTTCAGCAGACGCAACACTTCGTTACCTTTTGCGCTGGCGCCGCTGTTACTTCTCATGGCATAGCACCGCCATTTGTTTTATTGAACATGCCCCCGCGATGGGGGCGTGGCTTACCGGCTTAAGCCCGGTACAGTCGGCAACTTGCAGTGCATTGCATCGCGTCGGTGCCGGGGGCGGGGCTTACCGCGATGGGGGCGGGGCTTACCGGCTGAAGCCCGGTACAGTCGGCAACTTGCAGTGCATTGCGTAGCGTCGGTGCCGGGGGCGGGGGCTTACCGCGAAGGGGGCGGGGCTTACCGGCTGAAGCCCGGTACAGTCGGCAACTTGCAGTGCATTGCGTAGCGCGGTGCCGGGGGCGGGGCTTACCGCGATGGGGCGGGGCTTACCGGCTTAAGCCCGGTACAGATAGAAACATGCAGTGCATTGCATAGCGTCGGTGCCGGGGGCGGGGCTTACCGCGATGGGGGCGGGGCTTACCGGCTTAAGCCCGGTACAGTCGGCAACATACAGTGCATTGCGTAGCGTCGGTGCCGGGGGCGGGGCTGACCGCGATGGGGGCGGGGCTTACCGGCTTAAGCCCGGTACAGTTGGCCACATGCAATGCTTACTGCCACCTCTTCAGCAGATGCAACCCATCATTTCCTTTGGCGCTTAAGCGGCTGCTACTTCTCATGACATGCCCCCATTTAAATTGCACTGGAGTAGAGGCAGCACGGTGGCTCAGTGGTTAGCACAGTGGCCTTGCAGCGCCGGGGTCCTGGGTTCAACTCCCACTAAGGGAAAAAAACAAATTGCATTGCAGTGAATTACATAGCATTGGGTCGGCGCAGGGGGCGTGGCTTACCGGCTTAAGCCTGGTATGATTGGCCACGTGCATTGGCTGGGGGCGGGGCCTACCGGCTTAAGCCTGGTATGATTGGCCACGTGCATTGGCTGGGGGCGGGGCCTACCGGCTTAAGCCTGGTACAGTTGACAACATGAAATGCTTACTGCCACCTCTTCAGCAGACGCAACACTTCGTTACCTTTTGCGCTGGCGCCGCTGTTACTTCTCATGGCATAGCACCGCCATTTGTTTTATTGAACATGCCCCCGCGATGGGGGCGTGGCTTACCGGCTTAAGCCCGGTACAGTCGGCAACTTGCAGTGCATTGCATAGCGTCGGTGCCGGGGGCGGGGCTTACCGCGATGGGGGCGGGGCTTACCGGCTGAAGCCCGGTACAGTCGGCAACTTGCAGTGCATTGCGTAGCGTCGGTGCCGGGGGCGGGGCTTACCGCGAAGGGGGCGGGGCTTACCGGCTGAAGCCCGGTACAGTCGGCAACTTGCAGTGCATTGCGTAGCGCGGTGCCGGGGGCGGGGCTTACCGCGATGAAGCGGGGCTTACCGGCTTAAGCCCGGTACAGATAGAAACATGCAGTGCATTGCATAGCGTCGGTGCCGGGGGCGGGGCTTACCGCGATGGGGGCGGGGCTTACCGGCTGAAGCCCGGTACAGTCGGCAACTTGCAGTGCATTGCGTAGCGTCGGTGCCGGGGGCGGGGCTGACCGCGATGGGGGCGGGGCTTACCGGCTTAAGCCCGGTACAGTTGGCCACATGCAATGCTTACTGCCACCTCTTCAGCAGACGCAACCCATCATTTCCTTTGGCGCTTAAGCGGCTGCTACTTCTCATGACATGCCCCCATTTAAATTGCACTGGAGTAGAGGCAGCACGGTGGCTCAGTGGTTAGCACAGTGGCCTTGCAGCGCCGGGGTCCTGGGTTCAACTCCCACTAAGGGAAAAAAACAAATTGCATTGCAGTGAATTACATAGCATTGGGTCGGCGCAGGGGGCGTGGCTTACCGGCTTAAGCCTGGTATGATTGGCCACGTGCATTGGCTGGGGGCGGGGCCTACCGGCTTAAGCCTGGTATGATTGGCCACGTGCATTGGCTGGGGGCGGGGCCTACCGGCTTAAGCCTGGTACAGTTGACAACATGAAATGCTTACTGCCACCTCTTCAGCAGACGCAACACTTCGTTACCTTTTGCGCTGGCGCCGCTGTTACTTCTCATGGCATAGCACCGCCATTTGTTTTATTGAACATGCCCCCGCGATGGGGGCGTGGCTTACCGGCTTAAGCCGGTACAGTCGGCAACTTGCAGTGCATTGCATAGCGTCGGTGCCGGGGGCGGGGCTTACCGCGATGGGGGCGGGGCTTACCGGCTGAAGCCCGGTACAGTCGGCAACTTGCAGTGCATTGCGTAGCGTCGGTGCCGGGGGCGGGGCTTACCGCGAAGGGGGCGGGCTTACCGGCTGAAGCCCGGTACAGTCGGCAACTTGCAGTGCATTGCGTAGCGCGGTGCCGGGGGCGGGGCTTACCGCGATGGGGCGGGGCTTACCGGCTTAAGCCCGGTACAGATAGAAACATGCAGTGAATTGCATAGCGTCGGTGCCGGGGGGGGGGCTTACCGCGATGGGGGCGGGGCTTACCGGCTTAAGCCCGGTACAGTCGGCAACATACAGTGCATTGCGTAGCGTCGGTGCCGGGGGCGGGGCTGACCGCGATGGGGGCGGGGCTTACCGGCTTAAGCCCGGTACAGTTGGCCACATGCAATGCTTACTGCCACCTCTTCAGCAGACGCAACCCATCATTTCCTTTGGCGCTTAAGCGGCTGCTACTTCTCATGACATGCCCCCATTTAAATTGCACTGGAGTAGAGGCAGCACGGTGGCTCAGTGGTTAGCACAGTGGCCTTGCAGCGCCTGGGGTCCTGGGTTCAACTCCCACTAAGGGCAAAAAACAAATTGCATTGCAGTGAATTACATAGCATTGGGTCGGCGCAGGGGGCGTGGCTTTACCGGCTTAAGCCTGGTATGATTGGCCACGTGCATTGGCTGGGGGCGGGGCCTACCGGCTTAAGCCTGGTATGATTGGCCACGTGCATTGGCTGGGGGCGGGGCCTACCGGCTTAAGCCTGGTACAGTTGACAACATGAAATGCTTACTGCCACCTCTTCAGCAGACGCAACACTTCGTTACCTTTTGCGCTGGCGCCGCTGTTACTTCTCATGGCATAGCACCGCCATTTGTTTTATTGAACATGCCCCCGCGATGGGGGCGTGGCTTACCGGCTTAAGCCCGGTACAGTCGGCAACTTGCAGTGCATTGCGTAGCGTCGGTGCCGGGGGCGGGGCTTACCGCGATGGGGGCGGGGGTTCCGGCTGAAGCCCGGTACAGTCGGCAACTTGCAGTGCATTGCGTAGCGTCGGTGCCGGGGGCGGGGCTTACCGCGATGGGGCGGGGCTTACCGGCTTAAGCCGGTACAGATAGAAACATGCAGTGCATCGCCATAGCGTCGGTGCCGGGGGCGGGGCTTACCGCGATGGGGGCGGGGCTTACCGGCTTAAGCCCGGTACAGTCGGCAACATACAGTGCATTGCGTAGCGTCGGTGCCGGGGGCGGGGCTGACCGCGAATGGGGGCGGGGCTTACCGGCTTAAGCCCGGTACAGTTGGCCACATGCAATGCTTACTGCCACCTCTTCAGCAGACGCAACACTTCGTTTCCTTGGCGCTGGGGCCGCTGTTACTTCTCATGGCATAGCACCGCCACTTGTTTTTTAAACATGCGGGGCCGGCGGCGGGGCTTACCGCGATGGGGGCGGGGCTTACCGCGTCATGCCAGGTACAGTGTGCAACTATGGCAACATGCAATGCTTACTGTCACCTTTTCAGCAGACGCAACCCATCATTTCCTTTGGCGCTTAAGCGGCTGCTACTTCTCATGACATGCCCCCATTTAAATTGCACTGGAGTAGAGGCAGCACGGTGGCTCAGTGGTTAGCACAGTGGCCTTGCAGCGCCGGGGTCCTGGGTTCAACTCCCACTAAGGGAAAAAAACAAATTGCATTGCAGTGAATTACATAGCATTGGGTCGGCGCAGGGGGCGTGGTTACCGGCTTAAGCCTGGTATGATTGGCCACGTGCATTGGCTGGGGGCGGGGCCTACCGGCTTAAGCCTGGTATGATTGGCCACGTGCATTGGCTGGGGGCGGGGCCTACCGGCTTAAGCCTGGTACAGTTGACAACATGAAATGCTTACTGCCACCTCTTCAGCAGACGCAACACTTCGTTACCTTTTGCGCTGGCGCCGCTGTTACTTCTCATGGCATAGCACCGCCATTTGTTTTATTGAACATGCCCCCGCGATGGGGGCGTGCTACCGGCTTAAGCCCGGTACAGTCGGCAACTTGCAGTGCATTGCATAGCGTCGGTGCCGGGGGCGGGGCTTACCGCGATGGGGGCGGGGCTTACCGGCTGAAGCCCGGTACAGTCGGCAACTTGCAGTGCATTGCGTAGCGTCGGTGCCGGGGGCGGGGCTTACCGCGGGGGGGGCGGGGGCTTACCGGCTGAAGCCCGGTACAGTCGGCAACTTGCAGTGCATTGCGTAGCGCGGTGCCGGGGGCGGGGCTTACCGCGATGGGGCGGGGCTTACCGGCTTAAGCCCGGTACAGATAGAAACATGCAGTGCATTGCATAGCGTCGGTGCCGGGGGCGGGGCTTACCGCGATGGGGGCGGGGCTTACCGGCTTAAGCCCGGTACAGTCGGCAACATACAGTGCATTGCGTAGCGTCGGTGCCGGGGGCGGGGCTGACCGCGATGGGGGCGGGGCTTACCGGCTTAAGCCCGGTACAGTTGGCCACATGCAATGCTTACTGCCACCTCTTCAGCAGACGCAACCCATCATTTCCTTTGGCGTTTAAGCGGCTGCTACTTCTCATGACATGCGACCATTTAAATTGCACTGGAGTAGAGGCAGCACGGTGGCTCAGTGGTTAGCACAGTGGCCTTGCAGCGCTGGGGTCCTGGGTTCAACTCCCACTAAGGGCAAAAAACAAATTGCATTGCAGTGAATTACATAGCATTGGGTCGGCGCAGGGGGCGTGGCTTACCGGCTTAAGCCTGGTATGATTGGCCACGTGCATTGGCTGGGGGCGGGGCCTACCGGCTTAAGCCTGGTATGATTGGCCACGTGCATTGGCTTGGGGGCGGGGCCTACCGGCTTAAGCCTGGTACAGTTGACAACATGAAATGCTTACTGCCACCTCTTCAGCAGACGCAACACTTCGTTACCTTTTTGCGCTGGCGCCGCTGTTACTTCTCATGGCATAGCACCGCCATTTGTTTTATTGAACATGCCCCCGCGATGGGGGCGTGGCTTACCGGCTTAAGCCCGGTACAGTCGGCAACTTGCAGTGCATTGCATAGCGTCGGTGCCGGGGGCGGGGCTTACCGCGATGGGGGCGGGGCTTACCGGCTGAAGCCCGTACAGTCGGCAACTTGCAGTGCATTGCGTAGCGTCGGTGCCGGGGGCGGGGCTTACCGCGAGGGGGCGGGGCTTACCGGCTGAAGCCCGGTACAGTCGGCAACTTGCAGTGCATTGCGTAGCGCGGTGCCGGGGGCGGGGCTTACCGCGATGGGGGCGGGGCTTACCGGCTTAAGCCCGGTACAGATAGAAACATGCAGTGCATTGCATAGCGTCGGTGCCGGGGGCGGGGCTTACCGCGATGGGGGCGGGGCTTACCGGCTTAAGCCCGGTACAGTCGGCAACATACAGTGCATTGCGTAGCGTCGGTGCCGGGGGCGGGGCTGACCGCGATGGGGGCGGGGGCTTACCGGCTTAAGCCCGGTACAGTTGGCCACATGCAATGCTTACTGCCACCTCTTCAGCAGACGCAACCCATCATTTCCTTTGGCGCTTAAGCGGCTGCTACTTCTCATGACATGCCCCCATTTAAATTGCACTGGAGTAGAGGCAGCACGGTGGCTCAGTGGTTAGCACAGTGGCCTTGCAGCGCCGGGGTCCTGGGTTCAACTCCCACTAAGGGAAAAAAACAAATTGCATTGCAGTGAATTACATAGCATTGGGTCGGCGCGGGGGCGTGGCTTACCGGCTTAAGCCTGGTATGATTGGCCACGTGCATTGGCTGGGGGCGGGGCTTACCGGCTTAAGCCTGGTATGATTGGCCACGTGCATTGCTGGGGGCGGGGCCTACCGGCTTAAGCCTGGTACAGTTGACAACATGAAATGCTTACTGCCACCTCTTCAGCAGACGCAACACTTCGTTACCTTTTGCGCTGGCGCCGCTGTTACTTCTCATGGCATAGCACCGCCATTTGTTTTATTGAACATGCCCCCGCGATGGGGGCGTGGCTTACCGGCTTAAGCCCGGTACAGTCGGCAACTTGCAGTGCATTGCATAGCGTCGGTGCCGGGGGCGGGGCTTACCGCGATGGGGGCGGGGCTTACCGGCTGAAGCCCGGTACAGTCGGCAACTTGCAGTGCATTGCGTAGCGTCGGTGCCGGGGGCGGGGCTTACCGCGAAGGGGGCGGGGCTTACCGGCTGAAGCCCGGTACAGTCGGCAACTTGCAGTGCATTGCGTAGCGCGGTGCCGGGGGCGGGGCTTCCCGCGCTGGGGCGGGGCTTACCGGCTTAAGCCCGGTACAGATAGAAACCTGCAGTGCATTGCATAGCGTCGGTGCCGGGGGCGGGGCTTACCGCGATGGGGGGCGGGGCTTACCGGCTTAAGCCCGGTACAGTCGGCAACATACAGTGCATTGCGTAGCGTCGGTGCCGGGGGCGGGGCTGACCGCGATGGGGGCGGGGCTTACCGGCTTAAGCCCGGTACAGTTGGCCACATGCAATGCTTACTGCCACCTCTTCAGCAGACGCAACCCATCATTTCCTTTGGCGCTTAAGCGGCTGCTACTTCTCATGACATGCCCCCATTTAAATTGCACTGGAGTAGAGGCAGCACGGTGGCTCAGTGGTTAGCACAGTGGCCTTGCAGCGCCTGGGGTCCTGGGTTCAACTCCCACTAAGGGCATAAAAACAAATTGCATTGCAGTGAATTACATAGCATTGGGTCGGCGCTGGGGGCGTGGCTTACCGGCTTAAGCCTGGTATGATTGGCCACGTGCATTGGCTGGGGGCGGGGCCTACCGGCTTAAGCCTGGTATGATTGGCCACGTGCATTGGCTGGGGGCGGGGCCTACCGGCTTAAGCCTGGTACAGTTGACAACATGAAATGCTTACTGCCACCTCTTCAGCAGACGCAACACTTCGTTACCTTTTGCGCTGGCGCCGCTGTTACTTCTCATGGCATAGCACCGCCATTTGTTTTATTGAACATGCCCCCGCGATGGGGGCGTGGCTTACCGGCTTAAGCCCGGTACAGTCGGCAACTTGCAGTGCATTGCGTAGCGTCGGTGCCGGGGGCGGGGCTTACCGCGAGGGGGGCGGGGCTTACCGGCTGAAGCCCGGTACAGTCGGCAACTTGCAGTGCATTGCGTAGCGTCGGTGCCGGGGGCGGGGCTTACCGCGAAGGGGGCGGGGCTTACCGGCTGAAGCCCGGTACAGTCGGCAACTTGCAGTGCATTGCGTAGCGCGGTGCCGGGGGCGGGGCTTACCGCGATGGGGCGGGGCTTACCGGGCTTAAGCCGGTACAGATAGAAACATGCAGTGCATTGCATAGCGTCGGTGCCGGGGGCGGGGCTTACCGCGATGGGGGCGGGGCTTACCGGCTTAAGCCCGGTACAGTCGGCAACATACAGTGCATTGCGTAGCGTCGGTGCCGGGGGCGGGGCTGACCGCGATGGGGGCGGGGCTTACCGGCTTAAGCCCGGTACAGTTGGCCACATGCAATGCTTACTGCCACCTCTTCAGCAGACGCAACCCATCATTTCCTTTGGCGCTTAAGCGGCTGCTACTTCTCATGACATGCCCCCATTTAAATTGCACTGGAGTAGAGGCAGCACGGTGGCTCAGTGGTTAGCACAGTGGCCTTGCAGCGCCGGGGTCCTGGTTCAACTCCCACTAAGGGCAAAAAACAAATTGCATTGCAGTGAATTACATAGCATTGGGTCGGCGCAGGGGGCGTGGCTTACCGGCTTAAGCCTGGTATGATTGGCCACGTGCATTGGCTGGGGGCGGGGCCTACCGGCTTAAGCCTGGTATGATTGGCCACGTGCATTGGCTGGGGGCGGGGCCTACCGGCTTAAGCCTGGTACAGTTGACAACATGAAATGCTTACTGCCACCTCTTCAGCAGACGCAACACTTCGTTACCTTTTGCGCTGGCGCCGCTGTTACTTCTCATGGCATAGCACCGCCATTTGTTTTATTGAACATGCCCCCGCGATGGGGGCGTGGCTTACCGGCTTAAGCCCGGTACAGTCGGCAACTTGCAGTGCATTGCATAGCGTCGGTGCCGGGGGCGGGGCTTACCGCGATGGGGGCGGGGCTTACCGGCTGAAGCCCGGTACAGTCGGCAACTTGCAGTGCATTGCGTAGCGTCGGTGCCGGGGGCGGGGCTTACCGCGAAGGGGGCGGGGCTTACCGGCTGAAGCCCGGTACAGTCGGCAACTTGCAGTGCATTGCGTAGCGCGGTGCCGGGGGCGGGGCTTACCGCGATGGGGCGGGGCTTACCGGCTTAAGCCCGGTACAGATAGAAACATGCAGTGCATTGCATAGCGTCGGTGCCGGGGGCGGGGCTTACCGCGATGGGGGCGGGGCTTACCGGCTTAAGCCCGGTACAGTCGGCAACATACAGTGCATTGCGTAGCGTCGGTGCCGGGGGCGGGGCTGACCGCGATGGGGGCGGGGCTTACCGGCTTAAGCCCGGTACAGTTGGCCACATGCAATGCTTACTGCCACCTCTTCAGCAGACGCAACCCATCATTTCCTTTGGCGCTTAAGCGGCTGCTACTTCTCATGACATGCCCCCATTTAAATTGCACTGGAGTAGAGGCAGCACGGTGGCTCAGTGGTTAGCACAGTGGCCTTGCAGCGCCGGGGTCCTGGGTTCAACTCCCACTAAGGGCAAAAAACAAATTGCATTGCAGTGAATTACATAGCATTGGGTCGGCGCAGGGGGCGTGGCTTACCGGCTTAAGCCTGGTATGATTGGCCACGTGCATTGGCTGGGGGCGGGGCCTACCGGCTTAAGCCTGGTATGATTGGCCACGTGCATTGGCTGGGGGCGGGGCCTACCGGCTTAAGCCTGGTACAGTTGACAACATGAAATGCTTACTGCCACCTCTTCAGCAGACGCAACACTTCGTTACCTTTTGCGCTGGCGCCGCTGTTACTTCTCATGGCATAGCACCGCCATTTGTTTTATTGAACATGCCCCCGCGCTGGGGGCGTGGCTTACCGGCTTAAGCCCGGTACAGTCGGCAACTTGCAGTGCATTGCATAGCGTCGGTGCCGGGGGCGGGGCTTACCGCGATGGGGGCGGGGCTTACCGGCTGAAGCCCGGTACAGTCGGCAACTTGCAGTGCATTGCGTAGCGTCGGTGCCGGGGGCGGGGCTTACCGCGATGGGGGCGGGCTTACCGGCTGAAGCCCGGTACAGTCGGCAACTTGCAGTGCATTGCGTAGCGCGGTGCCGGGGGCGGGGCTTACCGCGATGGGGCGGGGCTTACCGGCTTAAGCCCGGTACAGATAGAAACATGCAGTGAATTGCATAGCGTCGGTGCCGGGGGCGGGGCTTACCGCGATGGGGGCGGGGCTTACCGGCTTAAGCCCGGTACAGTCGGCAACATATAGTGCATTGCGTAGCGTCGGTGCCGGGGGCGGGGCTGACCGCGATGGGGGCGGGGCTTACCGGCTTAAGCCCGGTACAGTTGGCCACATGCAATGCTTACTGCCACCTCTTCAGCAGACGCAACCCATTATTTCCTTTGGCGCTTAAGCGGCTGCTACTTCTCATGACATGCCCCCATTTAAATTGCACTGGAGTAGAGGCAGCACGGTGGCTCAGTGGTTAGCACAGTGGCCTTGCAGCGCTGGGGTCCTGGGTTCAACTCCCACTAAGGGCAAAAAACAAATTGCATTGCAGTGAATTACATAGCATTGGGTCGGCGCAGGGGGCGTGGCTTACCGGCTTAAGCCTGGTATGATTGGCCACGTGCATTGGCTGGGGGCGGGGCCTACCGGCTTAAGCCTGGTATGATTGGCCACGTGCATTGGCTTGGGGGCGGGGCCTACCGGCTTAAGCCTGGTACAGTTGACAACATGAAATGCTTACTGCCACCTCTTCAGCAGACGCAACACTTCGTTACCTTTTGCGCTGGCGCCGCTGTTACTTCTCATGGCATAGCACCGCCATTTGTTTTATTGAACATGCCCCCGCGATGGGGGCGTGGCTTACCGGCTTAAGCCCGGTACAGTCGGCAACTTGCAGTGCATTGCATAGCGTCGGTGCCGGGGGCGGGGCTTACCGCGATGGGGGCGGGGCTTACCGGCTGAAGCCCGGTACAGTCGGCAACTTGCAGTGCATTGCGTAGCGTCGGTGCCGGGGGCGGGGCTTACCGCGATGGGGCGGGGCTTACCGGCTTAAGCCCGGTACAGATAGAAACATGCAGTGCATTGCATAGCGTCGGTGCCGGGGGCGGGGCTTACCGCGATGGGGGCGGGGCTTACCGGCTTAAGCCCGGTACAGTCGGCAACATACAGTGCATTGCGTAGCGTCGGTGCCGGGGGCGGGGCTGACCGCGATGGGGGCGGGGCTTACCGGCTTAAGCCCGGTACAGTTGGCCACATGCAATGCTTACTGCCACCTCTCCAGCAGACGCAACACTTCGTTTCCTTTGGCGCTGGGGCCGCTGTTACTTCTCATGGCATAGCACCGCCACTTGTTTTTTAAACATGCGGGGGCCGGGCGGCGGGGCTTACCGCGATGGGGCGGGGCTTACCGCGTCATGCCAGGTACAGTGTGCAACTATGGCAACATGCAATGCTTACTGTCAACTTTTCAGCAGACGCAACCCATCATTTCCTTTGGCGCTTAAGCGGCTGCTACTTCTCATGACATGCCCCCATTTAAATTGCACTGGAGTAGAGGCAGCACGGTGGCTCAGTGGTTAGCACAGTGGCCTTGCAGCGCCGGGGTCCTGGGTTCAACTCCCACTAAGGGAAAAAACAAATTGCATTGCAGTGAATTACATAGCATTGGGTCGGCGCAGGGGGCGTAGTTTACCGGCTTAAGCCTGGTATGATTGGCCACGTGCATTGGCTGGGGGCGGGGCCTACCGGCTTAAGCCTGGTATGATTGGCCACGTGCATTGGCTGGGGGCGGGGCCTACCGGCTTAAGCCTGGTACAGTTGACAACATGAAATGCTTACTGCCACCTCTTCAGCAGACGCAACACTTCGTTACCTTTTGCGCTGGCGCCGCTGTTACTTCTCATGGCATAGCACCGCCATTTGTTTTATTGAACATGCCCCCGCGATGGGGGCGTGGCTTACCGGCTTAAGCCCGGTACAGTCGGCAACTTGCAGTGCATTGCATAGCGTCGGTGCCGGGGGCGGGGCTTACCGCGATGGGGGCGGGGCTTACCGGCTGAAGCCCGGTACAGTCGGCAACTTGCAGTGCATTGCGTAGCGTCGGTGCCGGGGGCGGGGCTTACCGCGAAGGGGGCGGGGCTTACCGGCTGAAGCCCGGTACAGTCGGCAACTTGCAGTGCATTGCGTAGCGCGGTGCCGGGGGCGGGGCTTACCGCGATGGGGCGGGGCTTACCGGCTTAAGCCCGGTACAGATAGAAACATGCAGTGCATTGCATAGCGTCGGTGCCGGGGGCGGGGCTTACCGCGATGGGGGCGGGGCTTACCGGCTTAAGCCCGGTACAGTAGGCAACATACAGTGCATTGCGTAGCGTCGGTGCCGGGGGCGGGGCTGACCGCGATGGGGGCGGGGCTTACCGGCTTAAGCCCGGTACAGTTGGCCACATGCAATGCTTACTGCCACCTCTTCAGCAGACGCAACCCATCATTTCATTTGGCGCTTAAGCGGCTGCTACTTCTCATGACATGACCCCCATTTAAATTGCACTGGAAGTAGAGGCAGCACGGTGGCTCAGTTGGTTAGCACAGTAGCCTTGCAGCGCTGGGGTTCTGGGTTCAACTCCCACTAAGGGCAAAAAACAAATTGCATTGCAGTGAATTACATAGCATTGGGTCGGCGCAGGGGGCGTGGCTTACCGGCTTAAGCCTGGTATGATTGGCCACGTGCATTGGCTGGGGGCGGGGCCTACCGGCTTAAGCCTGGTATGATTGGCCACGTGCATTGGCTTGGGGGCGGGGCCTACCGGCTTAAGCCTGGTACAGTTGACAACATGAAATGCTTACTGCCACCTCTTCAGCAGACGCAACACTTCGTTACCTTTTGCGCTGGCGCCGCTGTTACTTCTCATGGCATAGCACCGCCATTTGTTTTATTGAACATGCCCCCGCGATGGGGGCGTGGCTTACCGGCTTAAGCCCGGTACAGTCGGCAACTTGCAGTGCATTGCATAGCGTCGGTGCCGGGGGCGGGGCTTACCGCGATGGGGGCGGGGCTTACCGGCTGAAGCCCGGTACAGTCGGCAACTTGCAGTGCATTGCGTAGCGTCGGTGCCGGGGGCGGGGCTTACCGCGAAGGGGGCGGGGCTTACCGGCTGAAGCCCGGTACAGTCGGCAACTTGCAGTGCATTGCGTAGCGCGGTGCCGGGGGCGGGGCTTACCGCGATGGGGCGGGGCTTACCGGCTTAAGCCCGGTACAGATAGAAACATGCAGTGCATTGCATAGCGTCGGTGCCGGGGGCGGGGCTTACCGCGATGGGGGCGGGGCTTACCGGCTTAAGCCCGGTACAGTCGGCAACATACAGTGCATTGCGTAGCGTCGGTGCCGGGGGCGGGGCTGACCGCGATGGGGGGGGGGCTTACCGGCTTAAGCCCGGTACAGTTGGCCACATGCAATGCTTACTGCCACCTCTTCAGCAGACTGCAACCCATTATTTCCTTTGGCGCTTAAGCGGCTGCTACTTCTCATGACATGCCCCCATTTAAATTGCACTGGAGTAGAGGCAGCACGGTGGCTCAGTGGTTAGCACAGTGGCCTTGCAGCGCTGGGGTCCTGGGTTCAACTCCCACTAAGGGAAAAAAACAAATTGCATTGCAGTGAATTACATAGCATTGGGTCGGCGCAGGGGGCGTGGCTTACCGGCTTAAGCCTGGTATGATTGGCCACGTGCATTGGCTGGGGGCGGGGCCTACCGGCTTAAGCCTGGTAGGATTGGCCACGTGCAGTGGCTGGGGGCGGGGCCCTACCGGCTTAAGCCTGGTACAGTTGACAACATGAAATGCTTACTGCCACCTCTTCAGCAGACGCAACACTTCGTTACCTTTTGCGCTGGCGCCGCTGTTACTTCTCATGGCATAGCACCGCCATTTGTTTTATTGAACATGCCCCCGCGATGGGGGCGTGGCTTACCGGCTTAAGCCCGGTACAGTCGGCAACTTGCAGTGCATTGCATAGCGTCGGTGCCGGGGGCGGGGCTTACCGCGATGGGGGCGGGGCTTACCGGCTGAAGCCCGGTACAGTCGGCAACTTGCAGTGCATTGCGTAGCGTCGGTGCCGGGGGCGGGGCTTACCGCGAAGGGGGCGGGGCTTACCGGCTGAAGCCCGGTACAGTCGGCAACTTGCAGTGCATTGCGTAGCGCGGTGCCGGGGGCGGGGCTTACCGCGATGGGGCGGGGCTTACCGGCTTAAGCCCGGTACAGATAGAAACATGCAGTGCATTGCATAGCGTCGGTGCCGGGGGCGGGGCTTACCGCGATGGGGGCGGGGCTTACCGGCTTAAGCCCGGTACAGTCGGCAACATACAGTGCATTGCGTAGCGTCGGTGCCGGGGGCGGGGCTGACCGCGATGGGGGCGGGGCTTACCGGCTTAAGCCCGGTACAGTTGGCCACATGCAATGCTTACTGCCACCTCTTCAGCAGACGCAACCCATCATTTCCTTTGGCGCTTAAGCGGCTGCTACTTCTCATGACATGCCCCCATTTAAATTGCACTGGAGTAGAGGCAGCACGGTGGCTCAGTGGTTAGCACAGTGGCCTTGCAGCGCCTGGGGTCCTGGGTTCAACTCCCACTAAGGGCAAAAAACAAATTGCATTGCAGTGAATTACATAGCATTGGGTCGGCGCAGGGGGCGTGGCTTACCGGCTTAAGCCTGGTATGATTGGCCACGTGCATTGGCTGGGGGCGGGGCCTACCGGCTTAAGCCTGGTATGATTGGCCACGTGCATTGGCTGGGGGCGGGGCCTACCGGCTTAAGCCTGGTACAGTTGACAACATGAAATGCTTACTGCCACCTCTTCAGCAGACGCAACACTTCGTTACCTTTTGCGCTGGCGCCGCTGTTACTTCTCATGGCATAGCACCGCCATTTGTTTTATTGAACATGCCCCCGCGATGGGGGCGTGGCTTACCGGCTTAAGCCCGGTACAGTCGGCAACTTGCAGTGCATTGCATAGCGTCGGTGCCGGGGGCGGGGCTTACCGCGATGGGGGCGGGGCTTACCGGCTGAAGCCCGGTACAGTCGGCAACTTGCAGTGCATTGCGTAGCGTCGGTGCCGGGGGCGGGGCTTACCGCGAAGGGGGCGGGCTTACCGGCTGAAGCCCGGTACAGTCGGCAACTTGCAGTGCATTGCGTAGCGCGGTGCCGGGGGCGGGGCTTACCGCGATGGGGCGGGGCTTACCGGCTTAAGCCCGGTACAGATAGAAACATGCAGTGAATTGCATAGCGTCGGTGCCGGGGGCGGGGCTTACCGCGATGGGGGCGGGGCTTACCGGCTTAAGCCCGGTACAGTCGGCAACATACAGTGCATTGCGTTGCGTCGGTGCCGGGGGCGGGGCTGACCGCGATGGGGGCGGGGCTTACCGGCTTAAGCCCGGTACAGTTGGCCACATGCAATGCTTACTGCCACCTCTTCAGCAGACGCAACCCATCATTTCCTTTGGCGCTTAAGCGGCTGCTACTTCTCATGACATGCCCCCATTTAAATTGCACTGGAGTAGAGGCAGCACGGTGGCTCAGTGGTTAGCACAGTGGCCTTGCAGCGCTGGGGTCCTGGGTTCAACTCCCACTAAGGGCAAAAAACAAATTGCATTGCAGTGAATTACATAGCATTGGGTCGGCGCAGGGGGCGTGGCTTACCGGCTTAAGCCTGGTATGATTGGCCACGTGCATTGGCTGGGGGCGGGGCCTACCGGCTTAAGCCTGGTATGATTGGCCACGTGCATTGGCTTGGGGGCGGGGCCTACCGGCTTAAGCCTGGTACAGTTGACAACATGAAATGCTTACTGCCACCTCTTCAGCAGACGCAACACTTCGTTACCTTTTGCGCTGGCGCCGCTGTTACTTCTCATGGCATAGCACCGCCATTTGTTTTATTGAACATGCCCCCGCGATGGGGGCGTGGCTTACCGGCTTAAGCCCGGTACAGTCGGCAACTTGCAGTGCATTGCATAGCGTCGGTGCCGGGGGCGGGGCTTACCGCGATGGGGGCGGGGCTTACCGGCTGAAGCCCGGTACAGTCGGCAACTTGCAGTGCATTGCGTAGCGTCGGTGCCGGGGGCGGGGCTTACCGCGATGGGGCGGGGCTTACCGGCTTAAGCCCGGTACAGATAGAAACATGCAGTGCATTGCATAGCGTCGGTGCCGGGGGCGGGGCTTACCGCGATGGGGGCGGGGCTTACCGGCTTAAGCCCGGTACAGTCGGCAACATACAGTGCATTGCGTAGCGTCGGTGCCGGGGGCGGGGCTGACCGCGATGGGGGCGGGGCTTACCGGCTTAAGCCCGGTACAGTTGGCCACATGCAATGCTTACTGCCACCTCTCCAGCAGACGCAACACTTCGTTTCCTTTGGCGCTGGGGCCGCTGTTACTTCTCATGGCATAGCACCGCCACTTGTTTTTTAAACATGCGGGGGCCGGGCGGCGGGGCTTACCGCGATGGGGGCGGGGCTTACCGCGTCATGCCAGGTACAGTGTGCAACTATGGCAACATGCAATGCTTACTGTCAACTTTTCAGCAGACGCAACCCATCATTTCCTTTGGCGCTTAAGCGGCTGCTACTTCTCATGACATGCCCCCATTTAAATTGCACTGGAGTAGAGGCAGCACGGTGGCTCAGTGGTTAGCACAGTGGCCTTGCAGCGCCGGGGTCCTGGGTTCAACTCCCACTAAGGGAAAAAAACAAATTGCTTTGCAGTGAATTACATAGCATTGGGTCGGCGCAGGGGGCGTGGTTTACCGGCTTAAGCCTGGTATGATTGGCCACGTGCATTGGCTGGGGGCGGGGCCTACCGGCTTAAGCCTGGTATGATTGGCCACGTGCATTGGCTGGGGGCGGGGCCTACCGGCTTAAGCCTGGTACAGTTGACAACATGAAATGCTTACTGCCACCTCTTCAGCAGACGCAACACTTCGTTACCTTTTGCGCTGGCGCCGCTGTTACTTCTCATGGCATAGCACCGCCATTTGTTTTATTGAACATGCCCCCGCGATGGGGGCGTGGCTTACCGGCTTAAGCCCGGTACAGTCGGCAACTTGCAGTGCATTGCATAGCGTCGGTGCCGGGGGCGGGGCTTACCGCGATGGGGGCGGGGCTTACCGGCTGAAGCCCGGTACAGTCGGCAACTTGCAGTGCATTGCGTAGCGTCGGTGCCGGGGGCGGGGCTTACCGCGAAGGGGGCGGGGCTTACCGGCTGAAGCCCGGTACAGTCGGCAACTTGCAGTGCATTGCGTAGCGCGGTGCCGGGGGCGGGGCTTACCGCGATGGGGCGGGGCTTACCGGCTTAAGCCCGGTACAGATAGAAACATGCAGTGCATTGCATAGCGTCGGTGCCGGGGGCGGGGCTTACCGCGATGGGGGCGGGGCTTACCGGCTTAAGCCCGGTACAGTCGGCAACATACAGTGCATTGCGTAGCGTCGGTGCCGGGGGCGGGGCTGACCGCGATGGGGGCGGGGCTTACCGGCTTAAGCCCGGTACAGTTGGCCACATGCAATGCTTACTGCCACCTCTTCAGCAGACGCAACCCATCATTTCCTTTGGCGCTTAAGCGGCTGCTACTTCTCATGACATACCCCCATTTAAATTGCACTGGAATAGAGGCAGCACGGTGGCTCAGTGGTTAGCACAGTGGCCTTGCAGCGCTGGGGTCCTGGGTTCAACTCCCACTAAGGGCAAAAAACAAATTGCATTGCAGTGAATTACATAGCATTGGGTCGGCGCAGGGGGCGTGGCTTACCGGCTTAAGCCTGGTATGATTGGCCACGTGCATTGGCTGGGGGCGGGGCCTACCGGCTTAAGCCTGGTATGATTGGCCACGTGCATTGGCTTGGGGGCGGGGCCTACCGGCTTAAGCCTGGTACAGTTGACAACATGAAATGCTTACTGCCACCTCTTCAGCAGACGCAACACTTCGTTACCTTTTGCGCTGGCGCCGCTGTTACTTCTCATGGCATAGCACCGCCATTTGTTTTATTGAACATGCCCCCGCGATGGGGGCGTGGCTTACCGGCTTAAGCCCGGTACAGTCGGCAACTTGCAGTGCATTGCATAGCGTCGGTGCCGGGGGCGGGGCTTACCGCGATGGGGGCGGGGCTTACCGGCTGAAGCCCGGTACAGTCGGCAACTTGCAGTGCATTGCGTAGCGTCGGTGCCGGGGGCGGGGCTTACCGCGAAGGGGGCGGGGCTTACCGGCTGAAGCCCGGTACAGTCGGCAACTTGCAGTGCATTGCGTAGCGCGGTGCCGGGGGCGGGGCTTACCGCGATGGGGCGGGGCTTACCGGCTTAAGCCCGGTACAGATAGAAACATGCAGTGCATTGCATAGCGTCGGTGCCGGGGGCGGGGCTTACCGCGATGGGGGCGGGGCTTACCGGCTTAAGCCCGGTACAGTCGGCAACATACAGTGCATTGCGTAGCGTCGGTGCCGGGGGCGGGGCTGACCGCGATGGGGGCGGGGCTTACCGGCTTAAGCCCGGTACAGTTGGCCACATGCAATGCTTACTGCCACCTCTTCAGCAGATGCAACCCATCATTTCCTTTGGCGCTTAAGCGGCTGCTACTTCTCATGACATGCCCCCATTTAAATTGCACTGGAGTAGAGGCAGCACGGTGGCTCAGTGGTTAGCACAGTGGCCTTGCAGCGCCGGGGTCCTGGGTTCAACTCCCACTAAGGGAAAAAAACAAATTGCATTGCAGGTGAATTACATAGCATTGGGTCGGCGCAGGGGGCGTGGCTTACCGGCTTAAGCCTGGTATGATTGGCCACGTGCATTGGCTGGGGGCGGGGCCTACCGGCTTAAGCCTGGTATGATTGGCCACGTGCATTGGCTGGGGGCGGGGCCTACCGGCTTAAGCCTGGTACAGTTGACAACATGAAATGCTTACTGCCACCTCTTCAGCAGACGCAACACTTCGTTACCTTTTGCGCTGGCGCCGCTGTTACTTCTCATGGCATAGCACCGCCATTTGTTTTATTGAACATGCCCCCGCGATGGGGGCGTGGCTTACCGGCTTAAGCCCGGTACAGTCGGCAACTTGCAGTGCATTGCATAGCGTCGGTGCCGGGGGCGGGGCTTACCGCGATGGGGGCGGGGCTTACCGGCTGAAGCCCGGTACAGTCGGCAACTTGCAGTGCATTGCGTAGCGTCGGTGCCGGGGGCGGGGCTTACCGCGAAGGGGGCGGGCTTACCGGCTGAAGCCCGGTACAGTCGGCAACTTGCAGTGCATTGCGTAGCGCGGTGCCGGGGGCGGGGCTTACCGCGATGGGGCGGGGCTTACCGGCTTAAGCCCGGTACAGATAGAAACATGCAGTGCATTGCATAGCGTCGGTGCCGGGGGCGGGGCTTACCGCGATGGGGCGGGGCTTACCGGCTTAAGCCCGGTACAGTCGGCAACATACAGTGCATTGCGTAGCGTCGGTGCCGGGGGCGGGGCCTAACCGCGATGGGGGCGGGGCTTACCGGCTTAAGCCCGGTACAGTTGGCCACATGCAATGCTTACTGCCACCTCTTCAGCAGACGCAACCCATCATTTCCTTTGGCGCTTAAGCGGCTGCTACTTCTCATGACATGCCCCCATTTAAATTGCACTGGAGTAGAGGCAGCACGGTGGCTCAGTGGTTAGCACAGTGGCCTTGCAGCGCCGGGGTCCTGGGTTCAACTCCCACTAAGGGAAAAAAACAAATTGCATTGCAGTGAATTACATAGCATTGGGTCGGCGCAGGGGGCGTGGTTTACCGGCTTAAGCCTGGTATGATTGGCCACGTGCATTGGCTGGGGGCGGGGCCTACCGGCTTAAGCCTGGTATGATTGGCCACGTGCATTGGCTGGGGGCGGGGCCTACCGGCTTAAGCCTGGTACAGTTGACAACATGAAATGCTTACTGCCACCTCTTCAGCAGACGCAACACTTCGTTACCTTTTGCGCTGGCGCCGCTGTTACTTCTCATGGCATAGCACCGCCATTTGTTTTATTGAACATGCCCCCGCGATGGGGGCGTGGCTTACCGGCTTAAGCCCGGTACAGTCGGCAACTTGCAGTGCATTGCATAGCGTCGGTGCCGGGGGCGGGGCTTACCGCGATGGGGGCGGGGCTTACCGGCTGAAGCCCGGTACAGTCGGCAACTTGCAGTGCATTGCGTAGCGTCGGTGCCGGGGGCGGGGCTTACCGCGAAGGGGGCGGGCTTACCGGCTGAAGCCCGGTACAGTCGGCAACTTGCAGTGCATTGCGTAGCGCGGTGCCGGGGGCGGGGCTTACCGCGATGGGCGGGGCTTACCGGCTTAAGCCCGGTACAGATAGAAACATGCAGTGAATTGCATAGCGTCGGTGCCGGGGGCGGGGCTTACCGCGATGGGGGCGGGGCTTACCGGCTTAAGCCCGGTACAGTCGGCAACATATAGTGCATTGCGTAGCGTCGGTGCCGGGGGCGGGGCTGACCGCGATGGGGGCGGGGCTTACCGGCTTAAGCCCGGTACAGTTGGCCACATGCAATGCTTACTGCCACCTCTTCAGCAGACGCAACCCATTATTTCCTTTGGCGCTTAAGCGGCTGCTACTTCTCATGACATGCCCCCATTTAAATTGCACTGGAGTAGAGGCAGCACGGTGGCTCAGTGGTTAGCACAGTGGCCTTGCAGCGCTGGGGTCCTGGGTTCAACTCCCACTAAGGGCAAAAAACAAATTGCATTGCAGTGAATTACATAGCATTGGGTCGGCGCAGGGGGCGTGGCTTACCGGCTTAAGCCTGGTATGATTGGCCACGTGCATTGGCTGGGGGCGGGGCCTACCGGCTTAAGCCTGGTATGATTGGCCACGTGCATTGGCTAGGGGGCGGGGCCTACCGGCTTAAGCCTGGTACAGTTGACAACATGAAATGCTTACTGCCACCTCTTCAGCAGACGCAACACTTCGTTACCTTTTGCGCTGGCGCCGCTGTTACTTCTCATGGCATAGCACCGCCATTTGTTTTATTGAACATGCCCCCGCGATGGGGGCGTGGCTTACCGGCTTAAGCCCGGTACAGTCGGCAACTTGCAGTGCATTGCATAGCGTCGGTGCCGGGGGCGGGGCTTACCGCGATGGGGGCGGGGCTTACCGGCTGAAGCCCGGTACAGTCGGCAACTTGCAGTGCATTGCGTAGCGTCGGTGCCGGGGGCGGGGCTTACCGCGATGGGGCGGGGCTTACCGGCTTAAGCCCGGTACAGATAGAAACATGCAGTGCATTGCATAGCGTCGGTGCCGGGGGCGGGGCTTACCGCGATGGGGGCGGGGCTTACCGGCTTAAGCCCGGTACAGTCGGCAACATACAGTGCATTGCGTAGCGTCGGTGCCGGGGGCGGGGCTGACCGCGATGGGGGCGGGGCTTACCGGCTTAAGCCCGGTACAGTTGGCCACATGCAATGCTTACTGCCACCTCTCCAGCAGACGCAACACTTCGTTTCCTTTGGCGCTGGGGCCGCTGTTACTTCTCATGGCATAGCACCGCCACTTGTTTTTTAAACATGCGGGGGCCGGGCGGCGGGGCTTACCGCGATGGGGGCGGGGCTTACCGCGTCATGCAGGTACAGTGTGCAACTATGGCAACATGCAATGCTTACTGTCAACTTTTCAGCAGACGCAACCCATCATTTCCTTTGGCGCTTAAGCGGCTGCTACTTCTCATGACATGCCCCCATTTAAATTGCACTGGAGTAGAGGCAGCACGGTGGCTCAGTGGTTAGCACAGTGGCCTTGCAGCGCCGGGGTCCTGGGTTCAACTCCCACTAAGGGAAAAAAACAAATTGCATTTGCAGTGAATTACATAGCATTGGGTCGGCGCAGGGGGCGTGGTTTACCGGCTTAAGCCTGGTATGATTGGCCACGTGCATTGGCTGGGGGCGGGGCCTACCGGCTTAAGCCTGGTATGATTGGCCACGTGCATTGGCTGGGGGCGGGGCCTACCGGCTTAAGCCTGGTACAGTTGACAACATGAATGCTTACTGCCACCTCTTCAGCAGACGCAACACTTCGTTACCTTTTGCGCTGGCGCCGCTGTTACTTCTCATGGCATAGCACCGCCATTTGTTTTATTGAACATGCCCCCGCGATGGGGGCGTGGCTTACCGGCTTAAGCCCGGTACAGTCGGCAACTTGCAGTGCATTGCATAGCGTCGGTGCCGGGGGCGGGGCTTACCGCGATGGGGGCGGGGCTTACCGGCTGAAGCCCGGTACAGTCGGCAACTTGCAGTGCATTGCGTAGCGTCGGTGCCGGGGGCGGGGCTTACCGCGAAGGGGGCGGGGCTTACCGGCTGAAGCCCGGTACAGTCGGCAACTTGCAGTGCATTGCGTAGCGCGGTGCCGGGGGCGGGGCTTACCGCGATGGGGCGGGGCTTACCGGCTTAAGCCCGGTACAGATAGAAACATGCAGTGCATTGCATAGCGTCGGTGCCGGGGGCGGGGCTTACCGCGATGGGGGCGGGGCTTACCGGCTTAAGCCCGGTACAGTCGGCAACATACAGTGCATTGCGTAGCGTCGGTGCCGGGGGCGGGGCTGACCGCGATGGGGGCGGGGCTTACCGGCTTAAGCCCGGTACAGTTGGCCACATGCAATGCTTACTGCCACCTCTTCAGCAGACGCAACCCATCATTTCCTTTGGCGCTTAAGCGGCTGCTACTTCTCATGACATACCCCCATTTAAATTGCACTGGAATAGAGGCAGCACGGTGGCTCAGTGGTTAGCACAGTGGCCTTGCAGCGCTGGGGTCCTGGGTTCAACTCCCACTAAGGGCAAAAAAACAAATTGCATTGCAGTGAATTACATAGCATTGGGTCGGCGCAGGGGGCGTGGCTTACCGGCTTAAGCCTGGTATGATTGGCCACGTGCATTGGCTGGGGGCGGGGCCCTACCGGCTTAAGCCTGGTATGATTGGCCACGTGCATTGGCTTGGGGCGGGGCCTACCGGCTTAAGCCTGGTACAGTTGACAACATGAAATGCTTACTGCCACCTCTTCAGCAGACGCAACACTTCGTTACCTTTTGCGCTGGCGCCGCTGTTACTTCTCATGGCATAGCACCGCCATTTGTTTTATTGAACATGCCCCCGCGATGGGGGCGTGGCTTACCGGCTTAAGCCCGGTACAGTCGGCAACTTGCAGTGCATTGCATAGCGTCGGTGCCGGGGGCGGGGCTTACCGCGATGGGGGCGGGGCTTACCGGCTGAAGCCCGGTACAGTCGGCAACTTGCAGTGCATTGCGTAGCGTCGGTGCCGGGGGCGGGGCTTACCGCGATGGGGGCGGGGCTTACCGGCTGAAGCCCGGTACAGTCGGCAACTTGCAGTGCATTGCGTAGCGCGGTGCCGGGGGGGGGGGCTTACCGCGATGGGCGGGGCTTACCGGCTTAAGCCCGGTACAGATAGAAACATGCAGTGCATTGCATAGCGTCGGTTGCCGGGGGCGGGGCTTACCGCGATGGGGGCGGGGCTTACCGGCTTAAGCCCGGTACAGTCGGCAACATACAGTGCATTGCGTAGCGTCGGTGCCGGGGGCGGGGCTGACCGCGATGGGGGCGGGGCTTACCGGCTTAAGCCCGGTACAGTTGGCCACATGCAATGCTTACTGCCACCTCTTCAGCAGATGCAACCCATCATTTCCTTTGGCGCTTAAGCGGCTGCTACTTCTCATGACATGCCCCATTTAAATTGCACTGGAGTAGAGGCAGCACGGTGGCTCAGTGGTTAGCACAGTGGCCTTGCAGCGCGGGGTCCTGGTTCAACTCCCACTAAGGGAAAAAAACAAATTGCATTGCAGTGAATTACATAGCATTGGGTCGGCGCAGGGGGCGTGGCTTACCGGCTTAAGCCTGGTATGATTGGCCACGTGCATTGGCTGGGGGCGGGGCCTACCGGCTTAAGCCAGGTAAGATTGGCCACGTGCATTGGATGGGGGCGGGGCCTACCGGCTTAAGCCTGGTACAGTTGACAACATGAAATGCTTACTGCCACCTCTTCAGCAGACGCAACACTTCGTTACCTTTTGCGCTGGCGCCGCTGTTACTTCTCATGGCATAGCACCGCCATTTGTTTTATTGAACATGCCCCCGCGATGGGGCGTGGCTTACCGGCTTAAGCCCGGTACAGTCGGCAACTTGCAGTGCATTGCATAGCGTCGGTGCCGGGGGCGGGGCTTACCGCGATGGGGGCGGGGCTTACCGGCTGAAGCCCGGTACAGTCGGCAACTTGCAGTGCATTGCGTAGCGTCGTTGCCGGGGGCGGGGCTTACCGCGAAGGGGGCGGGCTTACCGGCTGAAGCCCGGTACAGTCGGCAACTTGCAGTGCATTGCGTTAGCGCGGTGCCGGGGGCGGGGCTATACCGCGATGGGGCGGGGCTTACCGGCTTAAGCCCGGTACAGATAGAAACATGCAGTGAATTGCATAGCGTCGGTGCCGGGGGCGGGGCTTACCGCGATGGGGGCGGGGCTTACCGGCTTAAGCCCGGTACAGTCGGCAACATACAGTGCATTGCGTAGCGTCGGTGCCGGGGGCGGGGCTGACCGCGATGGGGGCGGGGCTTACCGGCTTAAGCCCGGTACAGTTGGCCACATGCAATGCTTACTGCCACCTCTTCAGCAGACGCAACCCATCATTTCCTTTGGCGCTTAAGCGGCTGCTACTTCTCATGACATGCCCCCATTTAAATTGCACTGGAGTAGAGGCAGCACGGTGGCTCAGTGGTTAGCACAGTGGCCTTGCAGCGCCTGGGGTCCTGGGTTCAACTCCCACTAAGGGCAAAAAACAAATTGCATTGCAGTGAATTACATAGCATTGGGTCGGCGCAGGGGGCGTGGTTTACCGGCTTAAGCCTGGTATGATTGGCCACGTGCATTGGCTGGGGGCGGGGCCTACCGGCTTAAGCCTGGTATGATTGGCCACGTGCATTGGCTGGGGGCGGGGCCTACCGGCTTAAGCCTGGTACAGTTGACAACATGAAATGCTTACTGCCACCTCTTCAGCAGACGCAACACTTCGTTACCTTTTGCGCTGGCGCCGCTGTTACTTCTCATGGCATAGCACCGCCATTGTTTTATTGAACATGCCCCCGCGATGGGGGCGTGGCTTACCGGCTTAAGCCCGGTACAGTCGGCAACTTGCAGTGCATTGCATAGCGTCGGTGCCGGGGGCGGGGCTTACCGCGATGGGGGGCGGGGCTTACCGGCTGAAGCCCGGTACAGTCGGCAACTTGCAGTGCATTGCGTAGCGTCGGTGCCGGGGGCGGGGCTTACCGCGAAGGGGGCGGGGCTTACCGGCTTAAGCCCGGTACAGATCGAAACATTGCAGTGCATTGCATAGCGTCGGTGCCGGGGGCGGGGCTTACCGCGATGGGGGGCGGGGCTTACCGGCTTAAGCCCGGTACAGTCGGCAACATACAGTGCATTGCGTAGCGTCGGTGCCGGGGGCGGGGCTGACGCGATGGGGGCGGGGCTTACCGGCTTAAGCCCGGTACAGTTGGCCACATGCAATGCTTACTGCCACCTCGTCAGCAGACGCAAAGCACTTCGTTTCCTTTGGCGCTGGGGCCGCTGTTACTTCTCATGGCATAGCACCGCCCTTGTTTTTTAACTGCGGGGGCCGGGCGGGCGGGGCTTACCGCGATGGGGGCGGGGCTTACCGCGTCATGCCAGGTACAGTGTGCAACTATGCAACATGCAATGCTTACTGTCAACCTCTTCAGCAGACGCAACCCATCATTTCCTTTGGCGCTTAAGCGGCTGCTACTCTCATGACATGCCCCCATTTAAATTGCACTGGAGTAGAGGCAAGCACGGTGGCTCAGTGGTTAGCACAGTGGCCTTGCAGCGCCGGGGTCCTGGGTTCAACTCCCACTAAGGGAAAAAAACAAATTGCATTGCAGTGAATTACATAGCATTGGGTCGGCGCAGGGGGCGTGGTTTACCGGCTTAAGCCTTGGTATGATTGGCCACGTGCATTGGCTGGGGGCGGGGCCTACCGGCTTAAGCCTGGTATGATTGGCCACGTGCATTGGCTGGGGGCGGGGCCTACCGGCTTAAGCCTGGTACAGTTGACAACATTAAAATGCTTACTGCCACCTCTTCAGCAGACGCAACACTTCGTTACCTTTTGCGCTGGCGCCGCTGTTACTTCTCATGGCATAGCACCGCCATTTGTTTTATTGAACATGCCCCCGCGATGGGGGCGTGGCTTACCGGCTTAAGCCCGGTACAGTCGGCAACTTGCAGTGCATTGCATAGCGGTCGGTGCCGGGGGGCGGGGCTTACCGCGATGGGGGCGGGGCTTACCGGCTGAAGCCCGGTACAGTCGGCAACTTGCAGTGCATTGCGTAGCGTCGGTGCCGGGGCGGGGCTTACCGCGAAGGGGGCGGGGCTTACCGGCTGAAGCCCGGTACAGTCGGCACTTGCAGTGCATTGCGTAGCGCGGTGCCGGGGGCGGGGCTTTACCGCGATGGGGCGGGGCTTACCGGCTTAAGCCCGGTACAGATAGAAACATGCAGTGCATTGCATAGCGTCGGTGCCGGGGGCGGGGCTTACCGCGATGGGGGCGGGGCTTACCGGCTTAAGCCCGGTACAGTCGGCAACATACAGTGCATTGCGTAGCGTCGGTGCCGGGGGCGGGGCTGACCGCGATGGGGGCGGGGCTTACCGGCTTAAGCCCGGTACAGTTGGCCACATGCAATGCTTACTGCCACCTCTTCAGCAGACGCAACCCATCATTTCCTTTGGCGCTTAAGCGGCTGCTACTTCTCATGACATGCCCCCATTTAAATTGCACTGGAGTAGAGGCAGCACGGTGGCTCAGTGGTTAGCACAGTGGCCTTGCAGCGCTGGGGTCCTGGGTTCAACTCCCACTAAGGGCAAAAAACAAATTGCATTGCAGTGAATTACATAGCATTGGGTCGGCGCAGGGGGCGTGGTTACCGGCTTAAGCCTGGTATGATTGGCCACGTGCATTGGCTGGGGGCGGGGCCTACCGGCTTAAGCCTGGTATGATTGGCCACGTGCATTGGCTTGGGGGCGGGGGCCTACCGGCTTAAGCCTGGTACAGTTGACAACATGAAATGCTTACTGCCACCTCTTCAGCAGACGCAACACTTCGTTACCTTTTGCGCTGGCGCCGCTGTTACTTCTCATGGCATAGCACCGCCATTTGTTTTATTGGGGCTTACCGGCTTAAGCCCGGTACAGTCGGCAACTTGCAGTGCATTGCATAGCGTCGGTGCCGGGGGCGGGGCTTACCGCGATGGGGGCGGGGCTTACCGGCTTAAGCCCGGTACAGTCGGCAACTTGCAGGTGCATTGCGTAGCGTCGGTGCCGGGGGCGGGGCTTACCCGCGAAGGGGGCGGGGCTTACCGGCTGAAGCCCGGTACAGTCGGCAACTTGCAGTGCATTGCGTAGCGCGGTGCCGGGGGCGGGGCTTACCGCGATGGGGCCGGGCATACCCGGCTTAAGCCCGGTACAGATAGAAAACATGCAGTGCATTGCATAGCGTCGGTGCCGGGGGCGGGGCTTACCGCGATGGGGGCGGGGGCTTACGGCTTAAGCCCGGTACAGTCGGCAACATTCAGTGCATTGCGTAGCGTCGGTGCCGGGGGCGGGGCTGACCGCGATGGGGGCGGGGCTTACCGGCTTAAGCCCGGTACAGTTGGCCACATGCAATGCTTACTGCCACCTCTTCAGCAGACGCAACCCATCATTTCCTTTGGCGCTTAAGCGGCTGCTACTTCTCATGACATGCCCCCATTTTAAATTGCACTGGAGTAGAGGCAGCACGGTGGCTCAGTGGTTAGCACAGTGGCCTTGCAGCGCTGGGGTCCTGGGTTCAACTCCCACTAAGGGCAAAAAACAAATTGCATTGCAGTGAATTACATAGCATTGGGTCGGCGCAGGGGGCGTGGCTTACCGGCTTAAGCCTGGTATGATTGGCCACGTGCATTGGCTGGGGGCGGGGCCTACCGGCTTAAGCCTGGTATGATTGGCCACGTGCATTGGCTGGGGGCGGGGCCTACCGGCTTAAGTCTGGTACAGTTGACAACATGAAATGCTTACTGCCACCTCTTCAGCAGACGCAAACACTTCGTTACCTTTTGCGCTGGCGCCGCTGTTACTTCTCATGGCATAGCACCGCCATTTGTTTTATTGAACATGCCCCCGCGATGGGGGCGTGGCTTACCGGCTTAAGCCCGTACAGTCGGCAACTTGCAGTGCATTGCATAGCGTCGGTGCCGGGGGCGGGGCCTTACCGCGATGGGGGCGGGGCTTACCGGCTGAAGCCCGGTACAGTCAGGCAACTTGCAGTGCATTGCGTAGCGTCGGTGCCGGGGCGGGGCTTACCGCGAAGGGGGCGGGGCTTTACCGGCTGAAGCCCGGTACAGTCGGCAACTTGCAGTGCATTGCGTAGCGCGGTGCCGGGGGCGGGGCTTACCGCGATGGGGCGGGGCTTACCGGCTTAAGCCCGGTACAGATAGAAACATGCAGTGCATTGCATAGCGTCGGTGCCGGGGGCGGGGCTTACCGCGATGGGGGCGGGGCTTACCGGCTTAAGCCCGGTACAAGTCGGCCACATATAGTGCATTGCGTAACACTTCGTTTCCTTTGGCGCTGGGGCCGCTGTTACTTCTCATGGCATAGCACCGCCACTTGTTTTTTAAACATGCGGGGGCCGGGCGGCGGGGCTTACAGCGATGGGGGCGGGGCTTACCGCGTCATGCCAGGTACAGTGTGCAACTATGGCAACATGCAATGCTTACTGTCACCTTTCAGCAGACGCAACCCATCATTTCCTTTGGCGCTTAAGCGGCTGCTACTTCTCATGACATGCCCCCATTTAAATTGCACTGGAGTAGAGGCAGCACGGTGGCTCAGTGGTTAGCACAGTGGCCTTGCAGCGCTGGGTCCTGGGTTCAACTCCCACTAAGGGCAAAAAACAAATTGCATTGCAGTGAATTACATAGCATTGGGTCGGCGCAGGGGGCGTGGCTTACCGGCTTAAGCCTGTTATGATTGGCCACGTGCATTGGCTGGGGGCGGGGCCTACCGGCTTAAGCCTGGTATGATTGGCCACGTGCATTGGCTTGGGGGCGGGGCTACCGGCTTAAGCCTGGTACAGTTGACAACATGAAATGCTTACTGCCACCTCTTCAGCAGACGCAACACTTCGTTACCTTTTGCGCTGGCGCCGCTGTACTTCTCATGGCATAGCACCGCCATTTGTTTATTGAACATGCCCCCGCGATGGGGCGTGGCTTACCGGCTTAAGCCCGGTACAGTCGGCAACTTGCAGTGCATTGCATAGCGTCGGTGCCGGGGGCGGGGCTTACCGCGATGGGGGCGGGGCTTACCGGCTGAAGCCGGTACAGTCGCAACTTGCAGTGCATTGCGTAGCGTCGGTGCCGGGGGCGGGCTTACCGCGATGGGGCGGGGCTTACCGGCTACAAGCCAGGTACAGATAGAATACATGCAGTGCATTGCATAGCGTCGGTGCCGGGGGCGGGGCTTACCGCGATGGGGGCGGGGGCTACCGGCTTAAGCCGGTACAGTCGGCAACATACAGTGCATTGCGTAGCGTCGGTGCCGGGGGCGGGGATGACCGCGATGGGCGGGGCTTACCGGCTTAAGCCCGGTACAGTTGGCCACATGCAATGCTTACTGCCACCTCTTCAGCAGACGCAACACTTCGTTTCCTTTGGCGCTGGGGGCCGCTGTTTACTTCTCATGGCATAGCACCGCCACTTGTTTTTTAAACATGCGGGGGCCGGGCGCGGGGCTTACCGCGATGGGGCGGGGCTTACCGCGTCATGCCAGGTACAGTGTGCAACTATGGCAACATGCAATGTTACTGTCACCTTTTCAGCAGACGCAACCCATCATTTCCTATGGCGCTTAAGCGGCTGCTACTTCTCATGACATGCCCCCATTTAAATTGCACGGAGTAGAGGCAGCACGGTGGCTCAGTGGTTAGCACAGTGGCCTTGCAGCGCCGGGGGTCCTGGGTTCAACTCCCACTAAGGCAAAAAAACAAATTGCATTGCAGTGAATTACATAGCATTGGGTCGGCGCAGGGGGCGTGTTTACCGGCTTAAGCCTGGTATGATTGGCCACGTGCATTGGCTGGGGGCGGGGCCTACCGGCTTAAGCCTGGTATGATTGGCCACGTGCATTGGCTGGGGGCGGGGCCTACCGGCTTAAGCCTGTACAGTTGACAACATGAAATGCTTACTGCCACCTCTTCAGCACGACGCAACACTTCGTTACCTTTTGCGCTGGCGCCGCTGTTACTTCTCATGGCATAGCACCGCCATTTGTTTTATTGAACATGCCCCCGCGATGGGGGCGTGGCTTACCGGCTTAAGCCCGGTACAGTCGGCAACTTGCAGTGCATTGCATAGCGGGTCTGTGCCGGGGCGGGGCTTACCGCGATGGGGGCGGGGCTTACCGGCTGAAGCCCGGTACAGTCGGCAACTTGCAGTGCATTGCGTTAGCGTCGGTGCCGGGGGCGGGGCTTACCGCGAAGGGGGCGGGGCTTACCGGCTGAAGCCCGGTACAGTCGGCAACTTGCAGTGCATTGCGTAGCGCGGTGCCGGGGGCGGGGCTTACCGCGATGGGCGGGGCTTACCGGCTTAAGCCCGTACAGATAGAAACATGCAGTGCATTGCATAGCGTCGGTGCCGGGGGCGGGGCTTTACCGCGATGGGGCGGGGGCTTACCGGCTTAAGCCCGGTACAGTCGCAACATACAGTGCATTGCGTAGCGTCGGTGCCGGGGGCGGGGCTGACCGCGATGGGGGCGGGGCTTACCGGCTTAAGCCCGGTACAGTTGGCCACATGCAATGCTTACTGCCACCTCTTCAGCAGACGCAACCCATCATTTCCTTTGGCGCTTAAGCGGCTGCTACTTCTCATGACATGCCCCCATTTAAATTGCACTGGAGTAGAGGCAGCACGGTGGCTCAGTGGTTAGCACAGTGGCCTTGCAGCGCTGGGGTCCTGGGTTCAACTCCCACTAAGGGCAAAAAAACAAATTGCATTGCAGTGAATTACATAGCATTGGGTCGGCGCAGGGGGCGTGGCTTACCGGCTTAAGCCTGGTATGATTGGGCCACGTGCATTGGCTGGGGGCGGGGCCTACCGGCTTTAAGCCTGGTATGATTGGCCACGTGCATTGGCTTGGGGGCGGGCCTACCGGCTTAAGCCTGGTACAGTTGACAACATGAAATGCTTACTGCCACCTCTTCAGCAGACGCAACACTTCGTTACCTTTTGCGCTGGCGCCGCTGTTACTTCTCATGGCATAGCACCGCCATTTGTTTTATTGAACATGCCCCCGCGATGGGGGCGTGGCTTACCGGCTTAAGCCCGGTACAGTCGGAGGCATTACGTTGCAGTGCATTAGCATAGCGTCGGTGCCGGGGGCGGGGCTTACCGCGATGGGGGCGGGCTTACCGCTGAAGCCCGGTACAGTCGGCAAACTTGCAGTGCATTGCGTAGCGTCGGTGCCGGGGGGCGGGGGCTTACCGCGAAGGGGGGCGGGGCTTACCGGCTGAAGCCCGGTACAGTCGGCAACTTGCAGTGCATTGCGTAGCGCGGTGCCGGGGGGCGGGGCTTACCGCGATGGGCGGGGCTTACCGCTTAAGCCGGTACAGATATCAGAAACATGCAGTGCATTGCATAGCGTCGGTGCCGGGGGCGGGGCTTACCGCGATGGGGGCGGGGCTTACCGGCTTAAGCCCGGTACAGTCGGCAACATACAGTGCATTGCGTAGCGTCGGTGCCGGGGGCGGGGCTGACCGCGATGGGGGCGGGGCTTACCGGCTTAAGCCCCAGTAACAGTTGGCCAAATGCAATGCTTACTGCCACCTCTTCAGCAGACGCAACCCATCATTTCCTTTGGCGCTTAAGCGGCTGCTACTTCTCATGACATGCCCCATTTAAATTGCACTGTAGTAGAGTCAGCACGGTGGCTCAGTGGTTAGCACAGTGGCCTTGCAGCGCTGGGGTCCTGGGTTCAACTCCCACTAAGGGCAAAAAAACAAATTGCATTGCAGTGAATTACATAGCATTGGGTTCGGCGCAGGGGGCGTGGCTTACCGGCTTAAGCCTTGGTAGATTGGCCACGTGCATTGGCTGGGGGCGGGGCCTACCGGCTTAAGCCTGGTATGATTGGCCACGTGCATTGGCTGGGGGCGGGGCCTACCGGCTTAAGCCTGGTACAGTTGACAACATGAAATGCTTACTGCCACCTCTTCAAGCAGACGCAACACTTCGTTACCTTTTGCGCTGGCGCCGCTGTTACTTCTCATGGCATAGCACCGCCATTTGTTTTATTGAACATGCCCCCGCGATGGGGGCGTGGCTTACCGGCTTAAGGCCCGGTACAGTCGGCAACTTGCAGTGCATTGCATAGCGTCCGGTGCCGGGGGCGGGGCTTACCGCGAATGGGGCGGGGCTTACCGGCTGAAGCCCGGTACAGTCGGCAACTTGCAGTGCATTGCGTAGCGTCGGTGCCGGGGGCGGGGCTTACCGCGAAGGGGGCGGGGCTTACCGGCTGAAGCCCGGTACAGTCGGCAACTTGCAGTGCATTGCGTAGCGCTTGCCGGGGGCGGGGCTTACCGCGATGGGCTGGGCTTTACCGGCTTAAGCCCGGTACAGATAGAAACATGCAGTGCATTGCATAGCGTCGGTGCGGGGGCGGGGCTTACCGCGATGGGGGCGGGGCTTACCGGCTTAAGCCGGTACAGTCGGCAACATGCAGCTTTGCATGCAGACGTTCGTTTCCGGCGCTGGGGCCGCTGTTACTTCTCATGGCATAGCACCGCCACTCATGCGGGGGCCGGGCGGCGGGGCTTACCGCGATGGGGGCGGGGCTTACCGCCATGCCTGGTACAGTTGACAACACGCAATGCTTACTGCCACCTCTTCAGCAGACGCAACCCATCATTTCCTTTGGCGCTGAAGCGGCTGCTACTTTTCATGACATGCCCCCATTTAAATTGCACTGGAGTAGAGGCAGCACGGTGGCTCAGTGGTTAGCACAGTGGCCTTGCAGCGCTGGGGTCCTGGGTTCAACTCCCACTAAGGGCAAAAAACAAATTGCATTGCAGTGAATTACATAGCAGTGGGTCGGCGCAGGGGGCGTGGTTTACCGGCTTAAGCCTGGTATGATTGGCCACGTGCATTGGCTGGGGGCGGGGCCTACCGGCTTAAGCCTGGTATGATTGGCCACGTGCATTGGCTGGGGGCGGGGCCTACCGGCTTAAGCCTGGTACAGTTGACAACATGAAATGCTTACTGCCACCTCTTCAGCAGACGCAACACTTCGTTACCTTTTGCGCTGGCGCCGCTGTTACTTCTCATGGCATAGCACCGCCATTTGTTTTATTGAACATGCCCCCGCGATGGGGGCGTGGCTTACCGGCTTAAGCCCGGTACAGTCGGCAACTTGCAGTGCATTGCATAGCGTCGGTGCCGGGGCGGGGCTTACCGCGATGGGGGCGGGGCTTACCGGCTAAAGCCCGGTACAGTCGGCAACTTGCAGTGCATTGCGTAGCGTCGGTGCCGGGGGCGGGGCTTACCGCGATGGGGCGGGCTTACCGGCTGAAGCCCTGTACAGATAGAAACATGCAGTGCATTGCATAGCGTCGGTGCCGGGGGCGGGGCTTACCGCGATGGGGGGCGGGGGCTTACCGGCTTAAGCCCGGTACAGTCTGCAACATACAGTGCATTGCGTAGCGTCGGTGGCCGGGGGCGGGGCTGACCGCAGAGGGGGCGGGGCTTACCGGCTTAAGCCCGGTACAGTTGGCCACATGCAATGCTTACTGCCACCTCTTCAGCAGACGCAACACTTCGTTTCCTTGGCGCTGGGGCCGCTGTTACTTCTCATGGCATAGCACCGCCACTTGTTTTTTAAACATGCGGGGGCCGGGCGGCGGGGCTTACCGCGATGGGGGCGGGGCTTACCGCGTCATGCCAGGTACAGTGTGCAACTATGGCAACATGCAATGCTTACTGTCACCTTTTCAGCAGACGCAACCCATCATTTCCTTTGGCGCTTAAGCGGCTGCTACTTCTCATGACATGCCCCATTTAAATTGCACTGGAGTAGAGGCAGCACGGTGGCTCAGTGGTTAGCACAGTGGCCTTGCAGCGCCGGGGTCCTGGGTTCAACTCCCACTAAGGGCCAAAAAACAAATTGCATTGCAGTGAATTACATAGCATTGGGTCGGCGCAGGGGCGTGGTTTACCGGCTTAAGCCTGGTATGATTGGCCACGTGCATTGGCTTGGGGGCGGGGCCTACCGGCTTAAGCCTGGTATGATTGGTCACGTGCATTGGCTTGGGGGGCGGGGCCTACCGCTTAAGCCTGGTACAGTTGACAACATGAAATGCTTACTGCCACCTCTTCAGCAGAACGCAACACTTCGTTTACCTTTGCGCTGGCGCCGCTGTTTACTTCTCATGGCATAGCACCGCCATTTGTTTTATTGAACATGCCCCCCGCGATGGGGCGTGGCTTACCGGCTTAAGCCCGGTACAGTCCGGCAACTTGCAGTGCATTGCATAGCGTCGGTGCCGGGGGCGGGGTAGCTTACCGCGATGGGGGCGGGGGCTTACCGGGCTGAAGCCCGGTACAAGTCGGCAACTTGCAGTGCATTGCGTAGCGTCGGTGCCGGGGGGCGGGGCTTACCGCGAAGGGGGCGGGGCTTACCGGCTGAAGCCCGGTACAGATAGACATGCAGTGCATTGCATAGCGTCGGTGCCGGGGGGCGGGGCTTACCGCGATGGGGGCGGGCTTACCGGCTTAAGCCCGGTACAGTCGGCAACATACAGTGCATTGCGTAGCGTCGGTGGCCGGGGGCGGGGCTGACCGCGATGGGGGCGGGGCTTACCGGCTTAAGCCCGGTACAGTTGGCCACATGCAATGCTTACTGCCACCCTCTTCCAGCAGACGCAACACTTCGTTCCTTTGGCGCTGGGGCCCGCTGTTACTTCTCTGGCATAGCACCGCCACTTGTTTTTTAAACATGCGGGGGCCGGGCGGCGGGGCTTACCGCGATGGGGGCGGGGCTTACCGCGTCATGCCAGGTACAGTGTGCAACTATGGCAACATGCAATGCTTACTGTCACCTTTTCAGCAGACGCACCCATCATTTCCTTTGGCGCTTAAGCGGCTGCTACTTCTCATGACATGCCCCCAATTTAAATTGCACTGGAGTAGAGGCAGCACGGTGGCTCAGTGGTTAGCACAGTGGCCTTGCAGCGCCTGGGGTCCTGGGTTCAACTCCCACTAAGGGAAAAAACAAATTGCATTGCAGTGAATTACATAGCATTGGGTCGGCGCAGGGGGCGTGGTTTACCGCTTAAGCATGGTATGATTGGCCACGTGCATTGGCTGGGGGCGGGGCCTACCGGCTTAAGCCTGGTATGATTGGCCACGTGCATTGGCTGGGGGCGGGGCCTACCGCTTAAGCCTGGTACAGTTGACAACATGAAATGCTTACTGCCACCTCTTCAGCAGACGCAACACTTCGTTACCTTTTGCGCTGGCGCCGCTGTTACTTCTCATGGCATAGCACCGCCATTTGTTTTATTGAACATGCCCCCGGCGATGGGGGCGTGGCTTACCGGCTTAAGCCCGGTACAGTCGGCAACTTGCAGTGCATTGCATAGCGTCGGTGCCGGGGCGGGGCTTACCGCGATGGGGGCGGGGCTTACCGGCTGAAGCCCGGTACAGTCGGCAACTTTGCAGTGCATTGCGTAGCGTCGGTGCCGGGGGCGGGGCTTACCGCGAGGGGGCGGGGCTTACCGGCTGAAGCCCGGTACAGTCGGCAACTTGCAGTGCATTGCGTAGACGTCGGTGCCGGGGGCGGGGCTTACCGCGATGGGGCGGGGGCTTACCGGCTTAAGCCCGGTACAGATAGAAACATGCAGTGCATTGCATAGCGTCGGTGCCGGGGGCGGGGCTTACCGCGAATGGGGGCCGGGGCTTGACCGCTTAAGCCCGGTACAGTCGGCAACATACAGTGCATTGCGTAGCGTCGGTGCCGGGGGCGGGGCTGACCGCGATGGGGGCGGGGCTTACCGGCTTAAGCCCGGTACAGTTTGGCACATGCAATGCTTACTGCCACCTCTTCAGCAGACGCAACACTTCGTTTCCTTTGGCGCTGGGGCCGCTGTTACTTCTCATGGCATAGCACCGCCACTTGTTTTTTAAACATGCGGGGGCCGGGCGGCGGGGCTTACCGCGATGGGGGCGGGGCTTACCGCGTCATGCCAGGTACAGTGTGCAACTATGGCAACATGCAATGCTTACTGTCACCTTTTCAGCAGACGCAACCCATCATTTCCTTTGGCGCTTAAGCGGCTGCTACTTCTCATGACATGCCCCCATTTAAATTGCACTGGAGTAGAGGCAGCACGGTGGCTCAGTGGTTAGCACAGTGGCCTTGCAGCGCTGGGGTCCTGGGTTCAACTCCCACTAAGGGCAAAAAACAAATTGCATTGCAGTGAATTACATAGCATTGGGTCGGCGCAGGGGGCGTGGCTTACCGGCTTAAGCCTGGTATGATTGGCCACGTGCATTGGCTGGGGGCGGGGCCTACCGGCTTAAGCCTGGTATGATTGGCCACGTGCATTGGCTGGGGGCGGGGCCTACCGGCTTAAGCCTGGTACAGTTGACAACATGAAATGCTTACTGCCACCTCTTCAGCAGACGCAACACTTCGTTACCTTTTGCGCTGGCGCCGCTGTTACTTCTCATGGCATAGCACCGCCATTTGTTTTATTGAACATGCCCCCGCGATGGGGGCGTGGCTTACCGGCTTAAGCCCGGTACAGTCGGCAACTTGCAGTGCATTGCATAGCGTCGGTGCCGGGGGCGGGGCTTACCGCGATGGGGGCGGGGCTTACCGGCTGAAGCCCGGTACAGTCGGCAACTTGCAGTGCATTGCGTAGCGTCGGTGCCGGGGGCGGGGCTTACCGCGAAGGGGGCGGGGCTTACCGGCTGAAGCCCGGTACAGTCGGCAACTTGCAGTGCATTGCGTAGCGCGGTGCCGGGGGCGGGGCTTACCGCGATGGGGCGGGGCTTACCGGCTTAAGCCCGGTACAGATAGAAACATGCAGTGCATTGCATAGCGTCGGTGCCGGGGGCGGGGCTTACCGCGATGGGGGCGGGGCTTACCGGCTTAAGCCCGGTACAGTCGGCAACATACAGTGCATTGCGTAGCGTCGGTGCCGGGGGCGGGGCTGACCGCGATGGGGGCGGGGCTTACCGGCTTAAGCCCGGTACAGTTGGCCACATGCAATGCTTACTGCCACCTCTTCAGCAGACGCAACCCATCATTTCCTTTGGCGCTTAAGCGGCTGCTACTTCTCATGACATGCCCCCATTTAAATTGCACTGGAGTAGAGGCAGCACGGTGGCTCAGTGGTTAGCACAGTGGCCTTGCAGCGCTGGGGTCCTGGGTTCAACTCCCACTAAGGGCAAAAAACAAATTGCATTGCAGTGAATTACATAGCATTGGGTCGGCGCAGGGGGCGTGGCTTACCGGCTTAAGCCTGGTATGATTGGCCACGTGCATTGGCTGGGGGCGGGGCCTACCGGCTTAAGCCTGGTATGATTGGCCACGTGCATTGGCTGGGGGCGGGGCCTACCGGCTTAAGCCTGGTACAGTTGACAACATGAAATGCTTACTGCCACCTCTTCAGCAGACGCAACACTTCGTTACCTTTTGCGCTGGCGCCGCTGTTACTTCTCATGGCATAGCACCGCCATTTGTTTTATTGAACATGCCCCCGCGATGGGGGCGTGGCTTACCGGCTTAAGCCCGGTACAGTCGGCAACTTGCAGTGCATTGCATAGCGTCGGTGCCGGGGGCGGGGCTTACCGCGATGGGGGCGGGGCTTACCGGCTGAAGCCCGGTACAGTCGGCAACTTGCAGTGCATTGCGTAGCGTCGGTGCCGGGGGCGGGGCTTACCGCGAAGGGGGCGGGGCTTACCGGCTGAAGCCCGGTACAGTCGGCAACTTGCAGTGCATTGCGTAGCGCGGTGCCGGGGGCGGGGCTTACCGCGATGGGGCGGGGCTTACCGGCTTAAGCCCGGTACAGATAGAAACATGCAGTGCATTGCATAGCGTCGGTGCCGGGGGCGGGGCTTACCGCGATGGGGGCGGGGCTTACCGGCTTAAGCCCGGTACAGTCGGCAACATACAGTGCATTGCGTAGCGTCGGTGCCGGGGGCGGGGCTGACCGCGATGGGGGCGGGGCTTACCGGCTTAAGCCCGGTACAGTTGGCCACATGCAATGCTTACTGCCACCTCTTCAGCAGACGCAACCCATCATTTCCTTTGGCGCTTAAGCGGCTGCTACTTCTCATGACATGCCCCCATTTAAATTGCACTGGAGTAGAGGCAGCACGGTGGCTCAGTGGTTAGCACAGTGGCCTTGCAGCGCTGGGGTCCTGGGTTCAACTCCCACTAAGGGCAAAAAACAAATTGCATTGCAGTGAATTACATAGCATTGGGTCGGCGCAGGGGGCGTGGCTTACCGGCTTAAGCCTGGTATGATTGGCCACGTGCATTGGCTGGGGGCGGGGCCTACCGGCTTAAGCCTGGTATGATTGGCCACGTGCATTGGCTGGGGGCGGGGCCTACCGGCTTAAGCCTGGTACAGTTGACAACATGAAATGCTTACTGCCACCTCTTCAGCAGACGCAACACTTCGTTACCTTTTGCGCTGGCGCCGCTGTTACTTCTCATGGCATAGCACCGCCATTTGTTTTATTGAACATGCCCCCGCGATGGGGGCGTGGCTTACCGGCTTAAGCCCGGTACTGTCGGCAACTTGCAGTGCATTGCATAGCGTCGGTGCCGGGGGCGGGGCTTACCGCGATGGGGGCGGGGCTTACCGGCTGAAGCCCGGTACAGTCGGCAACTTGCAGTGCATTGCGTAGCGTCGGTGCCGGGGGCGGGGCTTACCGCGAAGGGGGCGGGGCTTACCGGCTGAAGCCCGGTACAGTCGGCAACTTGCAGTGCATTGCGTAGCGCGGTGCCGGGGGCGGGGCTTACCGCGATGGGGCGGGGCTTACCGGCTTAAGCCCGGTACAGATAGAAACATGCAGTGCATTGCATAGCGTCGGTGCCGGGGGCGGGGCTTACCGCGATGGGGGCGGGGCTTACCGGCTTAAGCCCGGTACAGTCGGCAACATACAGTGCATTGCGTAGCGTTCGTTTCCGGGGGCGGGGCTGACCGCGATGGGGGGCGGGCTTACCGCGCGGGGCTTAAGCCCGGTACAGTTGGCAACATGGCATTCAATGCTTACTGCCACCTCTTCAGCAGACGCAACCCATCTTTCCTTTGTGCGCTTAAGCGGCTGCTACTTCTCATGACATGCCCCCATTAAATTGCACTGGAGTAGAGGCAGCACGGTGGCTCAGTGTTAGCACAGTGGCCTTGCAGCGCCGGGGTCCTGGGTTCAACTCCACTAAGGGAAAAAAAACAAATTGCATTGCAGTGAATTACATAGCATTGGGTCGGCGCAGGGGGCGTGGCTTACCGGCTTAAGCCTGTATGATTGGCCACGTGCATTGGCTGGGGGCGGGGCCTACCGCTTAAGCCTGGTATGATTGGCCACGTGCATTTGGCTGGGGGCGGGGCCTACCGGCTTAAGCCTGGTACAGTTGACAACATGAAATGCTTACTGCCACCTCTTCAGCAGACGCAACACTTCGTTACCTTTTGCGCTGGCGCCGCTGTTACTTCTCATGGCATATAGCACCGCCATTTGTTTTATTGAACATGCCCCCGCGATGGGGCGTGGCTTACCGGCTTAAGCCCGGTACAGTCGCAACTTGCAGTGCATTGCATAGCGTCGGTTGCCGGGGGCGGGGCTTACCGCGATGGGGGCGGGGCTTACCGGCTGAAGCCCGGTACAGTCGGCAACTTGCAGTGCATTGCGTAGCGTCGGTGCCGGGGGCGGGGGCTTACCGCGAAGGGGGCGGGCTTACCGGCTGAAGCCCGGTACAGTCGGCAACTTGCAGTGCATTGCGTAGCGCGGTGCCGGGGGCGGGGCTTACCGCGATGGGGCGGGGGCTTACCGGCTTAAGCCCGGTACAGATAGAAACATGCAGTGCATTGCATAGCGTCGGTGCCGGGGGCGGGGCTTACCGCGATGGGGGCTGGGCCTTACCGGCTTAAGCCCGGTACAGTCGGCAACATACAGTGCATTGCGTAGCGTCGGTGCCGGGGGCGGGCGTGACCGCGATGGGGGCCGGGGCTTACCGGCTTAAGCCCGGTACAGTTGGCCACATGCAATGCTTACTGCCACCTCTTCAGCAGACGCAACCCATCATTTCCTTTGGCGCTTAAGCGGCTGCTACTTCTCATGACATGCCCCCATTAAATTGCACTGGAGTAGAGGCAGCACGGTGGCTCAGTGGTTAGCACAGTGGCCTTGCAGCGCTGGGGTCCTGGGGTTCACTCCCACTAAGGGCAAAAAAACAAATTGCATTGCAGTGAATTACATAGCAGTGGGTCGGCGCAGGGGGCGTGGCTTACCGGCTTAAGCCTGGTATGATTGGCCCACGTGCATTGGCTGGGGGCGGGGCCTACCGCTTACGCCTGGTATGATTTGGCCACGTGCATTGGCTTGGGGCGGGGCCTACCGGCTTAAGCCTGGTACAGTTGACAACATGAAATGCTTACTGCCACCAGTCTTCGCAGAGACGCAACACTTCGTTACCTTTTGCGCTGGCGCCGCTGTTACTTCTCATGGCATAGCACCGACATTTGTTTTATTGAACATGCCCCGCGATGGGGGCGTGGCTTACCGGCTTAAGCCCGGTACAGTCGCAACTTGCAGTGCATTGCATGCGTCCGGTGCCGGGGGCGGGGGCTTACCGCGATGGGGGCGGGGCTTACCGGCTGAAGCCCGGTACAGTCGGCAACTTGCAGTGCATTGCGTAGCGTCGGTGCCGGGGGCGGGGCTTACCGCGAATGGGGCGGGGCTTACCCGGCTGAAGCCCGTACAGATCGGCAACTTTGCAGTGCATTGCGTAGCGCGGTGCGGGGGCGGGGCTTACCGCGATGGGCGGGGCTTACCGGCTTAAGCCCGGTACAGTCAGCAACATACAGTGCATTGCGTAGCGTCGGTGCCGGGGGCGGGGGCTGACCGCGATGGGGGCGGGGCTTACCGGCTTAAGCCCGGTACAGTTGGCCACATGCAATGCTTACTGCCACCTCTTCAGCAGACGCAACACTTCGTTTCCTTTGGCGCTGGGGCCGCTGTTACTTCTCATGGCATAGCACCGCCACTTGTTTTTTAAACATGCGGGGCCGGGCGGCGGGGCTTACCGCGATGGGGGCGGGGCTTACCGCGTCATGCCAGGTACAGTGTGCAACTATGGCAACATGCAATGCTTACTGTCACCTTTTCAGCAGACGCAACCCATCATTTCCTTTGGCGCTTAAGCGGCTGCTACTTCTCATGACATGCCCCCATTTAAATTGCACTGGAGTAGAGGCAGCACGGTGGCTCAGTGGTTAGCACAGTGGCCTTGCAGCGCTGGGGTCCTGGGTTCAACTCCCACTAAGGGCAAAAAACAAATTGCATTGCAGTGAATTACATAGCATTGGGTCGGCGCAGGGGGCGTGGCTTACCGGCTTAAGCCTGGTATGATTGGCCACGTGCATTGGCTGGGGGCGGGGCCTACCGGCTTAAGCCTGGTATGATTGGCCACGTGCATTGGCTGGGGGCGGGGCCTACCGGCTTAAGCCTGGTACAGTTGACAACATGAAATGCTTACTGCCACCTCTTCAGCAGACGCAACACTTCGTTACCTTTTGCGCTGGCGCCGCTGTTACTTCTCATGGCATAGCACCGCCATTTGTTTTATTGAACATGCCCCCGCGATGGGGGCGTGGCTTACCGGCTTAAGCCCGGTACAGTCGGCAACTTGCAGTGCATTGCATAGCGTCGGTGCCGGGGGCGGGGCTTACCGCGATGGGGGCGGGGCTTACCGGCTGAAGCCCGGTACAGTCGGCAACTTGCAGTGCATTGCGTAGCGTCGGTGCCGGGGGCGGGGCTTACCGCGATGGGGGCGGGGCTTACCGGCTGAAGCCCGGTACAGATAGAAACATGCAGTGCATTGCATAGCGTCGGTGCCGGGGGCGGGGCTTACCGCGATGGGGCGGGGCTTACCGGCTTAAGCCCGGTACAGTCGGCACATACAGTGCATTGCGTAGCGTCGGTGCCGGGGGCGGGGCTGACCGCGATGGGGGCGGGGCTTACCGGCTTAAGCCCGGTACAGTTGGCCACATGCAATGCTTACTGCCACCTCTTCAGCAGACGCAACACTTCGTTTCCTTTGGCGCTGGGGCCGCTGTTACTTCTCATGGCATAGCACCGCCACTTGTTTTTTAAACATGCGGGGCCGGGCGGCGGGGCTTACCGCGATGGGGGCGGGGCTTACCGCGTCATGCCAGGTACAGTGTGCAACTATGGCAACATGCAATGCTTACTGTCACCTTTTCAGCAGACGCAACCCATCATTTCCTTTGGCGCTTAAGCGGCTGCTACTTCTCATGACATGCCCCCATTTAAATTGCACTGGAGTAGAGGCAGCACGGTGGCTCAGTGGTTAGCACAGTGGCCTTGCAGCGCTGGGGTCCTGGGTTCAACTCCCACTAAGGGAAAAAACAAATTGCATTGCAGTGAATTACATAGCATTGGGTCGGCGCAGGGGGCGTGGCTTTACCGGCTTAAGCCTGGTATGATTGGCCACGTGCATTGGCTGGGGGCGGGGCTACCGGCTTAAGCCTGGTATGATTGGCCACGTGCATTGGCTGGGGGCGGGGCCTACCGGCTTAAGCCTGGTACAGTTGACAACATGAAATGCTTACTGCCACCTCTTCAGCAGACGCAACACTTCGTTACCTTTTGCGCTGGCGCCGCTGTTACTTCTCATGGCATAGCACCGCCATTTGTTTTATTGAACATGCCCCCGCGATGGGGGCGTGGCTTACCGGCTTAAGCCCGGTACAGTCGGCAACTTGCAGTGCATTGCATAGCGTCGGTGCCGGGGGCGGGGCTTACCGCGATGGGGGCGGGGCTTACCGGCTGAAGCCCGGTACAGTCGGCAACTTGCAGTGCATTGCGTAGCGTCGGTGCCGGGGGCGGGGCTTACCGCGAAGGGGGCGGGGCTTACCGGCTGAAGCCCGGTACAGTCGGCAACTTGCAGTGCATTGCGTAGCGCGGTGCCGGGGGCGGGGCTTACCGCGATGGGGCGGGGCTTACCGGCTTAAGCCCGGTACAGATAGAAACATGCAGTGCATTGCATAGCGTCGGTGCCGGGGGCGGGGCTTACCGCGATGGGGGCGGGGCTTACCGGCTTAAGCCCGGTACAGTCGGCAACATACAGTGCATTGCGTAGCGTCGGTGCCGGGGGCGGGGCTGACCGCGATGGGGGCGGGGCTTACCGGCTTAAGCCCGGTACAGTTGGCCACATGCAATGCTTACTGCCACCTCTTCAGCAGACGCAACCCATCATTTCCTTTGGCGCTTAAGCGGCTGCTACTTCTCATGACATGCCCCCATTTAAATTGCACTGGAGTAGAGGCAGCACGGTGGCTCAGTGGTTAGCACAGTGGCCTTGCAGCGCTGGGGTCCTGGGTTCAACTCCCACTAAGGGCAAAAAAACAAATTGCATTGCAGTGAATTACATAGCATTGGGTCGGCGCAGGGGGCGTGGCTTACCGGCTTAAGCCTGGTATGATTGGCCACGTGCATTGGCTGGGGGCGGGGCCTACCGGCTTAAGCCTGGTATGATTGGCCACGTGCATTGGCTGGGGGCGGGGCCTACCGGCTTAAGCCTGGTACAGTTGACAACATGAAATGCTTACTGCCACCTCTTCAGCAGACGCAACACTTCGTTACCTTTTGCGCTGGCGCCGCTGTTACTTCTCATGGCATAGCACCGCCATTTGTTTTATTGAACATGCCCCCGCGATGGGGGCGTGGCTTACCGGCTTAAGCCCGGTACAGTCGGCAACTTGCAGTGCATTGCATAGCGTCGGTGCCGGGGGCGGGGCTTACCGCGATGGGGGCGGGGCTTACCGGCTGAAGCCCGGTACAGTCGGCAACTTGCAGTGCATTGCGTAGCGTCGGTGCCGGGGGCGGGGCTTACCGCGAAGGGGGCGGGCTTACCGGCTGAAGCCCGGTACAGTCGGCAACATGCAGTGCATTGCGTAGCGCGGTGCCGGGGGCGGGGCTTACCGCGATGCGGCGGGGCTTACCGGCTTAAGCCCGGTACAGATAGAAACATGCAGTGCATTGCATAGCGTCGGTGCCGGGGGCGGGGCTTACCGCGATGGGGGCGGGGCTTACCGGCTTAAGCCCGGTACAGTCGGCAACATACAGTGCATTGCGTAGCGTCGGTGCCGGGGGCGGGGCTGACCGCGATGGGGGCGGGGCTTACCGGCTTAAGCCCGGTACAGTTGGCCACATGCAATGCTTACTGCCACCTCTTCAGCAGACGCAACCCATCATTTCCTTTGGCGCTTAAGCGGCTGCTACTTCTCATGACATGCCCCCATTTAAATTGCACTGGAGTAGAGGCAGCACGGTGGCTCAGTGGTTAGCACAGTGGCCTTGCAGCGCTGGGGTCCTGGGTTCAACTCCCACTAAGGGCAAAAAACAAATTGCATTGCAGTGAATTACATAGCATTGGGTCGGCGCAGGGGGCGTGGCTTACCGGCTTAAGCCTGGTATGATTGGCCACGTGCATTGGCTGGGGGCGGGGCCTACCGGCTTAAGCCTGGTATGATTGGCCACGTGCATTGGCTGGGGGCGGGGCCTACCGGCTTAAGCCTGGTACAGTTGACAACATGAAATGCTTACTGCCACCTCTTCAGCAGACGCAACACTTCGTTACCTTTTGCGCTGGCGCCGCTGTTACTTCTCATGGCATAGCACCGCCATTTGTTTTATTGAACATGCCCCCGCGATGGGGGCGTGGCTTACCGGCTTAAGCCCGGTACAGTCGGCAACTTGCAGTGCATTGCATAGCGTCGGTGCCGGGGGCGGGGCTTACCGCGATGGGGGCGGGGCTTACCGGCTGAAGCCCGGTACAGTCGGCAACTTGCAGTGCATTGCGTAGCGTCGGTGCCGGGGGCGGGGCTTACCGCGAAGGGGGCGGGGCTTACCGGCTGAAGCCCGGTACAGTCGGCAACTTGCAGTGCATTGCGTAGCGCGGTGCCGGGGGCGGGGCTTACCGCGATGGGGCGGGGCTTACCGGCTTAAGCCCGGTACAGTCGGCAACATACAGTGCATTGCGTAGCGTCGGTGCCGGGGGCGGGGCTTACCGCGATGGGGGCGGGGCTTACCGGCTTAAGCCCGGTACAGTTGGCCACATGCAATGCTTACTGCCCCTAGCAGACGCAACACTTCGGTTCCTTTGGCGCTGGGGCCGCTGTTACTTCTCATGGCATAGCACCGCCACTTGAAACATGCGGGGCGGGGCGGGGCTTACCGCGATGGGGGCGGGGCTTACCGCGTCATGCCAGGTACAGTGTGCAACTATGGCAACATGCAATGCTTACTGTCACCTTTTCAGCAGACGCAACCCATCATTTCCTATGGCGCTTAAGCGGCTGCTACTTCTCATGACATGCCCCCATTTAAATTGCACTGGAGTAGAGGCAGCACGGTGGCTCAGTGGTTAGCACAGTGGCCTTGCAGCGCTGGGGTCCTGGGTTCAACTCCCACTAAGGGCAAAAAACAAATTGCATTGCAGTGAATTACATAGCATTGGGTCGGCGCAGGGGGCGTGGCTTACCGGCTTAAGCCTGGTATGATTGGCCACGTGCATTGGCTGGGGGCGGGGCCTACCGGCTTAAGCCTGGTATGATTGGCCACGTGCATTGGCTGGGGGCGGGGCCTACCGGCTTAAGCCTGGTACAGTTGACAACATGAAATGCTTACTGCCACCTCTTCAGCAGACGCAACACTTCGTTACCTTTTGCGCTGGCGCCGCTGTTACTTCTCATGGCATAGCACCGCCATTTGTTTTATTGAACATGCCCCCGCGATGGGGGCGTGGCTTACCGGCTTAAGCCCGGTACAGTCGGCAACTTGCAGTGCATTGCATAGCGTCGGTGCCGGGGGCGGGGCTTACCGCGATGGGGGCGGGGCTTACCGGCTGAAGCCCGGTACAGTCGGCAACTTGCAGTGCATTGCGTAGCGTCGGTGCCGGGGGCGGGGCTTACCGCGATGGGGCGGGGCTTACCGGCTTAAGCCCGGTACAGATAGAAACATGCAGTGCATTGCATAGCGTCGGTGCCGGGGGCGGGGCTTACCGCGATGGGGGCGGGGCTTACCGGCTTAAGCCCGGTACAGTCGGCAACATACAGTGCATTGCGTAGCGTCGGTGCCGGGGGCGGGGCTGACCGCGATGGGGGCGGGGCTTACCGGCTTAAGCCCGGTACAGTTGGCCACATGCAATGCTTACTGCCACCTCTCCAGCAGACGCAACACTTCGTTTCCTTTGGCGCTGGGGCCGCTGTTACTTCTCATGGCATAGCACCGCCACTTGTTTTTTAAACATGCGGGGCCGGCGGCGGGGCTTACCGCGATGGGGGCGGGGCTTACCGCGTCATGCCAGGTACAGTGTGCAACTATGGCAACATGCAATGCTTACTGTCACCTTTTCAGCAGACGCAACCCATCATTTCCTTTGGCGCTTAAGCGGCTGCTACTTCTCATGACATGCCCCCATTTAAATTGCACTGGAGTAGAGGCAGCACGGTGGCTCAGTGGTTAGCACAGTGGCCTTGCAGCGCCGGGGTCCTGGGTTCAACTCCCACTAAGGGAAAAAAACAAATTGCATTGCAGTGAATTACATAGCATTGGGTCGGCGCAGGGGGCGTGGTTTACCGGCTTAAGCCTGGTATGATTGGCCACGTGCATTGGCTGGGGGCGGGGCCTACCGGCTTAAGCCTGGTATGATTGGCCACGTGCATTGGCTGGGGGCGGGGCCTACCGGCTTAAGCCTGGTACAGTTGACAACATGAAATGCTTACTGCCACCTCTTCAGCAGACGCAACACTTCGTTACCTTTTGCGCTGGCGCCGCTGTTACTTCTCATGGCATAGCACCGCCATTTGTTTTATTGAACATGCCCCCGCGATGGGGGCGTGGCTTACCGGCTTAAGCCCGGTACAGTCGGCAACTTGCAGTGCATTGCATAGCGTCGGTGCCGGGGGCGGGGCTTACCGCGATGGGGGCGGGGCTTACCGGCTGAAGCCCGGTACAGTCGGCAACTTGCAGTGCATTGCGTAGCGTCGGTGCCGGGGGCGGGGCTTCCCGCGAAGGGGGCGGGGCTTACCGGCTGAAGCCCGGTACAGTCGGCAACTTGCAGTGCATTGCGTAGCGCGGTGCCGGGGGCGGGGCTTACCGCGATGGGGCGGGGCTTACCGGCTTAAGCCCGGTACAGATAGAAACATGCAGTGCATTGCATAGCGTCGGTGCCGGGGGCGGGGCTTACCGCGATGGGGGCGGGGCTTACCGGCTTAAGCCCGGTACAGTCGGCAACATACAGTGCATTGCGTAGCGTCGTGCCGGGGGCGGGGCTGACCGCGCTGGGGGCGGGGCTTACCGGCTTAAGCCCGGTACAGTTGGCCACATGCAATGCTTACTGCCACCTCTTCAGCAGACGCAACCCATCATTTCCTTTGGCGCTTAAGCGGCTGCTACTTCTCATGACATGCCCCCATTTAAATTGCACTGGAGTAGAGGCAGCACGGTGGCTCAGTGGTTAGCACAGTGGCCTTGCAGCGCTGGGGTCCTGGGTTCAACTCCCACTAAGGGCAAAAAACAAATTGCATTGCAGTGAATTACATAGCATTGGGTCGGCGCAGGGGGCGTGGTTTACCGGCTTAAGCCTGGTATGATTGGCCACGTGCATTGGCTGGGGGCGGGGCCTACAGGCTTAAGCCTGGTATGATTGGCCACGTGCATTGGCTGGGGGCGGGGCCTACCGGCTTAAGCCTGGTACAGTTGACAACATGAAATGCTTACTGCCACCTCTTCAGCAGACGCAACACTTCGTTACCTTTTGCGCTGGCGCCGCTGTTACTTCTCATGGCATAGCACCGCCATTTGTTTTATTGAACATGCCCCCGCGATGGGGGCGTGGCTTACCGGCTTAAGCCCGGTACAGTCGGCAACTTGCAGTGCATTGCATAGCGTCGGTGCCGGGGGCGGGGCTTACCGCGATGGGGGCGGGGCTTACCGGCTGAAGCCCGGTACAGTCGGCAACTTGCAGTGCATTGCGTAGCGTCGGTGCCGGGGGCGGGGCTTACCGCGAAGGGGGCGGGGCTTACCGGCTGAAGCCCGGTACAGTCGGCAACTTGCAGTGCATTGCGTAGCGCGGTGCCGGGGGCGGGGCTTACCGCGATGGGGCGGGGCTTACCGGCTTAAGCCCGGTACAGTAGAAACATGCAGTGCATTGCATAGCGTCGGTGCCGGGGGCGGGCTTACCGCGATGGGGCGGGGCTTACCGGCTTAAGCCCGGTACAGATAGAAACATGCAGTGCATTGCATAGCGTCGGTGCCGGGGGCGGGGCTTACCGCGATGGGGGCGGGGCTTACCGGCTTAAGCCCGGTACAGTCGGCAACATACAGTGCATTGCGTAGCGTCGGTGCCGGGGGCGGGGCTGACCGCGATGGGGGCGGGGCTTACCGGCTTAAGCCCGGTACAGTTGGCCACATGCAATGCTTACTGCCACCTCTTCAGCAGACGCAACCCATCATTTCCTTTGGCGCTTAAGCGGCTGCTACTTCTCATGACATGCCCCCATTTAAATTGCACTGGAGTAGAGGCAGCACGGTGGCTCAGTGGTTAGCACAGTGGCCTTGCAGCGCTGGGGTCCTGGGTTCAACTCCCACTAAGGGCAAAAAACAAATTGCATTGCAGTGAATTACATAGCATTGGGTCGGCGCAGGGGGCGTGGCTTACCGGCTTAAGCCTGGTATGATTGGCCACGTGCATTGGCTGGGGGCGGGGCCTACCGGCTTAAGCCTGGTATGATTGGCCACGTGCATTGGCTGGGGGCGGGGCCTACCGGCTTAAGCCTGGTACAGTTGACAACATGAAATGCTTACTGCCACCTCTTCAGCAGACGCAACACTTCGTTACCTTTTGCGCTGGCGCCGCTGTTACTTCTCATGGCATAGCACCGCCATTTGTTTTATTGAACATGCCCCCGCGATGGGGGCGTGGCTTACCGGCTTAAGCCCGGTACAGTCGGCAACTTGCAGTGCATTGCATAGCGTCGGTGCCGGGGGCGGGTTTACCGCGATGGGGGCGGGGCTTACCGGCTGAAGCCCGGTACAGTCGGCAACTTGCAGTGCATTGCGTAGCGTCGGTGCCGGGGCGGGGCTTACCGCGAAGGGGGCGGGGCTTACCGGCTGAAGCCCGGTACAGTCGGCAACTTGCAGTGCATTGCGTAGCGTCGGTGCCGGGGGCGGGGCTTACCGCGATGGGGCGGGGCTTACCGGCTGAAGCCCGGTACAGTCGGCAACTTGCAGTGCATTGCGTAGCGCGGTGCCGGGGGCGGGGCTTACCGCGATGGGGCGGGGCTTACCGGCTTAAGCCCGGTACAGATAGAAACATGCAGTGCATTGCATAGCGTCGGTGCCGGGGGCGGGGCTTACCGCGATGGGGGCGGGGCTTACCGGCTTAAGCCCGGTACAGTCGGCAACATACAGTGCATTGCGTAGCGTCGGTGCCGGGGGCGGGGCTGACCGCGATGGGGGCGGGGCTTACCGGCTTAAGCCCGGTACAGTTGGCCACATGCAATGCTTACTGCCACCTCTTCAGCAGACGCAACCCATCATTTCCTTTGGCGCTTAAGCGGCTGCTACTTCTCATGACATGCCCCCATTTAAATTGCACTGGAGTAGAGGCAGCACGGTGGCTCAGTGGTTAGCACAGTGGCCTTGCAGCGCTGGGGTCCTGGGTTCAACTCCCACTAAGGGAAAAAACAAATTGCATTGCAGTGAATTACATAGCATTGGGTCGGCGCAGGGGGCGTGGCTTACCGGCTTAAGCCTGGTATGATTGGCCACGTGCATTGGCTGGGGGCGGGGCCTACCGGCTTAAGCCTGGTATGATTGGCCACGTGCATTGGCTGGGGGCGGGGCCTACCGGCTTAAGCCTGGTACAGTTGACAACATGAAATGCTTACTGCCACCTCTTCAGCAGACGCAACACTTCGTTACCTTTTGCGCTGGCGCCGCTGTTACTTCTCATGGCATAGCACCGCCATTTGTTTTATTGAACATGCCCCCGCGATGGGGGCGTGGCTTACCGGCTTAAGCCCGGTACAGTCGGCAACTTGCAGTGCATTGCATAGCGTCGGTGCCGGGGGCGGGGCTTACCGCGATGGGGGCGGGGCTTACCGGCTGAAGCCCGGTACAGTCGGCAACTTGCAGTGCATTGCGTAGCGTCGGTGCCGGGGGCGGGGCTTACCGCGAAGGGGGCGGGGCTTACCGGCTGAAGCCCGGTACAGTCGGCAACTTGCAGTGCATTGCGTAGCGCGGTGCCGGGGGCGGGGCTTACCGCGATGGGGCGGGGCTTACCGGCTTAAGCCCGGTACAGATAGAAACATGCAGTGATTGCATAGCGTCGGTGCCGGGGGCGGGGCTTACCGCGATGGGGCGGGGCTTACCGGCTTAAGCCCGGTACAGTGAAACATGCAGTGCATTGCGTAGCGTCGGTGCCGGGGGCGGGGCTTACCGCGATGGGGGCGGCTTACCGCTTAGGGTACAGTCGGACATGCATTGCGTAGCGTCGGTGCCGGGGGCGGGCTGACCGCGATGGGGGCGGGGCTTACCGGCTTAAGCCCGGTACAGTTGGCCACATGCAATGCTTACTGCCACCTCTTCAGCAGACGCAACCCATCATTTCCTTTGGCGCTTAAGCGGCTGCTACTTCTCATGACATGCCCCCATTTAAATTGCACTGGAGTAGAGGCAGCACGGTGGCTCAGTGGTTAGCACAGTGGCCTTGCAGCGCTGGGGTCCTGGTTCAACTCCCACTAAGGGCAAAAAACAAATTGCATTGCAGTGAATTACATAGCATTGGGTCGGCGCAGGGGGCGTGGCTTACCGGCTTAAGCCTGGTATGATTGGCCACGTGCATTGGCTGGGGGCGGGGCCTACCGGCTTAAGCCTGGTATGATTGGCCACGTGCATTGGCTGGGGGCGGGGCCTACCGGCTTAAGCCTGGTACAGTTGACAACATGAAATGCTTACTGCCACCTCTTCAGCAGACGCAACACTTCCTTACCTTTTGCGCTGGCGCCGCTGTTACTTCTCATGGCATAGCACCGCCATTTGTTTTATTGAACATGCCCCCGCGATGGGGGCGTGGCTTACCGGCTTAAGCCCGGTACAGTCGGCAACTTGCAGTGCATTGCATAGCGTCGGTGCCGGGGGCGGGGCTTACCGCGATGGGGGCGGGGCTTACCGGCTGAAGCCCGGTACAGTCGGCAACTTGCAGTGCATTGCGTAGCGTCGGTGCCGGGGGCGGGGCTTACCGCGAAGGGGGCGGGGCTTACCGGCTGAAGCCCGGTACAGTCGGCAACTTGCAGTGCATTGCGTAGCGTCGGTGCCGGGGGCGGGGCTTACCGCGATGGGGCGGGGCTTACCGGCTTAAGCCCGGTACAGTCGGCAACATACAGTGCATTGCGTAGCGTCGGTGCCGGGGGCGGGGCTTACCGCGATGGGGCGGGGCTTACCGGCTTAAGCCCGGTACAGGTGGAAACATGCAGTGCATTGCATAGCGTCGGTGCCGGGGGCGGGGCTTACCGCGATGGGGGCGGGGCTTACCGGCTTAAGCCCGGTACAGTCGGCAACATACAGTGCATTGCGTAGCGTCGGTGCCGGGGGCGGGGCTGACCGCGATGGGGGCGGGGCTTACCGGCTTAAGCCCGGTACAGTTGGCCACATGCAATGCTTACTGCCACCTCTTCAGCAGACGCAACCCATCATTTCCTTTGGCGCTTAAGCGGCTGCTACTTCTCATGACATGCCCCCATTTAAATTGCACTGGAGTAGAGGCAGCACGGTGGCTCAGTGGTTAGCACAGTGGCCTTGCAGCGCTGGGGTCCTGGTTCAACTCCCACTAAGGGAAAAAACAAATTGCATTGCAGTGAATTACATAGCATTGGGTCGGCGCAGGGGCGTGGCTTACCGGCTTAAGCCTGGTATGATTGGCCACGTGCATTGGCTGGGGGCGGGGCCTACCGGCTTAAGCCTGGTATGATTGGCCACGTGCATTGGCTGGGGGCGGGGCCTCCCGGCTTAAGCCTGGTACAGTTGACAACATGAAATGCTTACTGCCACCTCTTCAGCAGACGCAACACTTCGTTACCTTTTGCGCTGGCGCCGCTGTTACTTCTCATGGCATAGCACCGCCATTTGTTTTATTGAACATGCCCCCGCGATGGGGGCGTGGCTTACCGGCTTAAGCCCGGTACAGTCGGCAACTTGCAGTGCATTGCATAGCGTCGGTGCCGGGGGCGGGGCTTACCGCGATGGGGCGGGGCTTACCGGCTTAAGCCCGGTACAGTAATTGCATTGCAGTGCATTACATAGCATCGGTGCCGGGGCGGGGCTTACCGCTGAAGCCCGGTACAGTCGGCAACTTGCAGTGCATTGCGTCGGTCGGTGCCGGGGGCGGGGCTTACCGCGATGGGGCGGGGCTTACCGGCTTAAGCCCGGTACAGATAGAAACATGCAGTGCATTGCATAGCGTCGGTGCCGGGGCGGGGCTTACCGCGATGGGGGCGGGGCTTACCGGCTTAAGCCCGGTACAGTCGGCAACATACAGTGCATTGCGTAGCGTCGGTGCCGGGGGCGGGGCTGACCGCGATGGGGGCGGGGCTTACCGGCTTAAGCCCGGTACAGTTGGCCACATGCAATGCTTACTGCCACCTCTTCAGCAGACGCAACTACTTCGTTTCCTTTGGCGCTGGGGCCGCTGTTACTTCTCATGGCATAGCACCGCCACTTGTTTTTTAAACATGCGGGGGCCGGGCGGCGGGGCTTACCGCGATGGGGGCGGGGCTTACCGCGTCATGCCAGGTACAGTGTGCAACTATGGCAACATGCAATGCTTACTGTCAACTTTTCAGCAGACGCAACCCATCATTTCCTTTGGCGCTTAAGCGGCTGCTACTTCTCATGACATGCCCCCATTTAAATTGCACTGGAGTAGAGGCAGCACGGTGGCTCAGTGGTTAGCACAGTGGCCTTGCAGCGCCGGGGTCCTGGGTTCAACTCCCACTAAGGGAAAAAAACAAATTGCATTGCAGTGAATTACATAGCATTGGGTCGGCGCAGGGGGCGTGGCTTACCGGCTTAAGCCTGGTATGATTGGCCACGTGCATTGGCTGGGGGCGGGGCCTACCGGCTTAAGCCTGGTATGATTGGCTGGGCTGGGCGGGGCCTACCGGCTTAAGCCTGGTACAGTTGACAACATGAAATGCTTACTGCGCCACCTCTTCAGCAGACGCAACACTTCGTTACCTTTTGCGCTGGCGCCGCGTTACTTCTCATGGCATAGCACCGCCATTTGTTTTATTGAACATGCCCCCGCGATGGGGGCGTGGCTTACCGGCTTAAGCCCGGTACAGTCGGCAACTTGCAGTGCATTGCATAGCGTCGGTGCCGGGGGGCGGGGCTTACCGCGATGGGGGCGGGGCTTACCGGCTGAAGCCCGTACAGTCGGCAACTTGCAGTGCATTGCGTAGCGTCGGTGCCGGGGGCGGGGCTTACCGCGAAGGGGCGGGGCTTACCGGCTGAAGCCCGGTACAGTCGGCAACTTGCAGTGCATTGCGTAGCGCGGTGCCGGGGGCGGGGCTTACCGCGATGGGGCGGGGCTTACCGGCTTAAGCCCGGTACAGATAGAAACATGCAGTGCATTGCATAGCGTCGGCGCGGGGGGCGGGGCTTACCGCGATGGGGGCGGGGCTTACCGGCTTAAGCCCGGTACAGTCGGCAACATACAGTGCATTGCGTAGCGTCGGTGCCGGGGCGGGCTGACCGCGATGGGGGCGGGGCTTACCGGCTTAAGCCCGGTACAGTTGGCCACATGCAATGCTTACTGCCACCTCTTCAGCAGACGCAACCCATCATTTCCTTTGGCGCTTAGCGGCTGCTACTTCTCATGACATGCCCCCATTTAAATTGCACTGGAGTAGAGGCAGCACGGTGGCTCAGTGGTTAGCACAGTGGCCTTGCAGCGCTGGGGTCCTGGGTTCAACTCCCACTAAGGGCAAAAAAAAATTGCATTGCAGTGAATTACATAGCATTGGGTCGGCGCAGGGGGCGTGGCTTACCGGCTTAAGCCTGGTATGATTGGCCACGTGCATTGGCTGGGGGCGGGGCCTACCGGCTTAAGCCTGGTATGATTGGCCACGTGCATTGGCTGGGGGCGGGGCCTACCGGCTTAAGCCTGGTACAGTTGACAACATGAAATGCTTACTGCCACCTCTTCAGCAGACGCAACACTTCGTTACCTTTTGCGCTGGCGCCGCTGTTACTTCTCATGGCATAGCACCGCCATTTGTTTTATTGAACATGCCCCCGCGATGGGGGCGTGGCTTACCGGCTTAAGCCCGGTACAGTCGGCAACTTGCAGTGCATTGCATAGCGTCGGTGCCGGGGGGGGGGCTTACCGCGATGGGGGCGGGGCTTACCGGCTGAAGCCCGGTACAGTCGGCAACTTTGCAGTGCATTGCGTAAGCGTCGGTGCCTGGGGGCGGGGCTTACCGCGATGGGGCGGGCTTACCGGCTAAGCCCGGTACAGATAGAAACATGCAGTGCATTGCATAGCGTCGGTGCCGGGGGCGGGGCTTACCGCGATGGGGGCGGGGCTTACCGGCTTAAGCCCGGTACAGTCGGCAACATACAGTGCATTGCGTAGCGTCGGTGCCGGGGGCGGGGCTGACGCGGCGATGGGGGGCGGGCTTACCGGTACAGTTGGCCACATGCAATGCTTACTGCCACCTCTTCAGCAGACGCAAACACTTCGTTTTCCTTTGGCGCTGAGGGCCGCTTTACTTCTCACGGCATAGCACCGGGGGCCACTTGTTTTTTAAACATGCTGGGGCCGGGCGGCGGGGCTTACCGCGATGGGGCGGGGCTTACCGCGTCATGCAGTCAGTGTGAACCTATGGCACATGCATGCTTCCTGTCACCTTTTCAGCAGACGCAACCCATCATTTCCTTTGGGCGTGCTTAAGCGGCTGCTACTTCTCATGACATTACCCCTCTTTAAATTGCACTGGATAGAGGCAGCAACGGTGGCTCAGTGGTTAGCACAGTGGCCTTGCAGCGCTTGGGGTCCTGGGTTCCTCCCTAAGGGCAAAAAACCAAATTGCATTGCGTGAATTACATAGCATTGTGTCGGCGCAGGGGGCTGTGGCTTACCGGCTAAGCCTGTATGATTGGGCCACGTGCATTGGCTGGGGGGCGGGGCTACCGGCTAAGCTGGTATGATTGGCCACGTGCATTGGCTGGGGGGCGGGGCCTACCGTCTTAAGCTGGTACAGTTGACA
>NW_027210529.1:0-66171 GCF_027789765.1 Dendropsophus ebraccatus
GCAGATCCTGGAGCGCGGGTAGGTAAGTCAGTACAGAGCCTGGAGCACAGGTAGTTTAAGTCAGAGCGGAGTCAGGAGCGGGGCCGGGTAGTCACAGCGGAGCCTGGTGCATGGGGAGGTAAAGTCCAGCGGAGCCTGGACGCGGATAGGTAAGTCAGAGCTGAGCCTGGAGCACGGATAGGTTAGTCATAGCGGAGCCTGGAAGCGGCAGTAAGTCACTGCGGTAGCCTGGATCGGCAGGTAGGTAGTCACAGCGGAGGCCCTGGAGCGCGGGGTAGGTAAGTCAGAGCGAGCCTGGACCGCAGGTAGGTAGTCACAGCGAGCCTGGAGCCGAGTAGGTAAGTCAGAGCGGAGCCTGGAGGCAGGGTCCGGTAAGTCTACAGCGGAGGCTGGAGCGGGGGTAGGTTAATCAAGCGGAGTCCTGGAGCACGGATAGGTAATTCAGAGCGAGCCTGGAGCGCGGGTTGGTAAGTCAGCTTCGGAGCCTGGAGCGGGCCCAGGTAAGTCAATGCGGAGCCTGGAGGCGGGTAGGTAAGTCAGTGCGGAGCTGGAGCGCGGGTAGGTAAGTCAGAGCGGAGTCTGGAGCGCGTATAGGTAATCAGTGCGGAGCCTGGAGCGCGGGTAGTTAAGTCAGAGCGGAGTCTGAAGCGCGGATAGGTAAGTCAGTGCGAGCCTGGAGTGGGCCAGGTAAGTCAGTGCGGAGCCTGGAGCGTGTTAGGTAAGTCAGAGCGGAGCCTGAGCGTGGGTAGGTAAGTCAGAGCGAAGCCTGGAGCAGGGCCAGGTAAGTCAGTGCGGAGCCTGGAGCGGGGCCAGGTAAGTCAGTGCAGAGCCTGGAGCGGGGCCAGGTAAGTCCAGCGCGAGTCTGGAGCGCGGGTAGGTAAGTCAGAGCGGAGTCTGGAGCGCGGATAGGTAGTCAGAGCGAGCCTAGATCGCGGGTAGGTAAGTCATGCGGAGCCTGGAGCGGGGCCAGGTAAGTCAGTGCGGCGCCTGGAGCGCGGTAGGTAAGTCAGTGCGGAGCCTGGATCTCGGGTAGGTAAGTCAGAGCGGAGCCTTGAGCGCAGGTAGGTAATCTGAGTGGATCTTGGAGGCGCGGGTAGGTAGTCAGAGCGGAGCATGGAGCGCGGGTTTGGTAAGTCAGAGCTGAGCATGCAGCAGGGCCAGGTAAGTCAGTGCGAAGCCTGGAGCGGAGCCAGGTAGTCCGTGCGGAGCCTGGAGCGGGGCCAGTAAGTCAGAGCTGAGCATGGAGCAGGGCCAGGTAAGTCAGTGCGGGGCCAGGTAAGTCAGTGCGGAGCCTGGAGCGTGGTAGGTAAGTCAGAGCGGTGTCTGGAAGGGGCCTGGTAAGTCAGAGCGGAGCATGGAGCGCGGGTAGGTAAGTCAGAGCGGAGCATGGAGCGCGGGTTGGTAAGTCAGAGCTGAGCATGGAGCAGGGCCAGGTAAGTCAGTGCGGAGCTGGAGCGGGGCCAGGTAAGTCAGTGGCGCCTGGAGCGCGGGTAGGTAAGTCAGTGCGGAGCCTGGATCTCGGGTAGGTAATCAGAGCGGAGCCTGGAGCAGGGTCGGGTTTGTCAGAACGGACCCTGGAGCGGGGCCGGGTAAGGCAAAGCAGAGCCTGGATCGCAGGTATGTAACTCAGAGCGGAGCCTTGAGCGCAGGTAGGTAAATCTGAGTGGATCTTGGAGCGCGGGTAGGTAAGTCAGAGTGGAGCATGGAGCGCGGGTTTGTAAGTCAGAGCTGAGCATGCAGCAGGGCCAGGTAAGTCAGTGCGAAGCCTGGAGCGGAGCCAGGTAAGTCAGTGCGGAGCCTGGAGCGGGGCCAGGTAAGTCAGAGCTGAGCATGGAGCAGGGCCAGGTAAGTCAGTGCGGAGCCTGGAGCGGGGCCAGGTAAGTCAGTGCGGAGCCTGGAGCGTGGGTAGGTAAGTCAGAGCGGTGTCTGGAACGGGGCCTGGTAAGTCAGAGCGGAGCATGGAGCGCGGGTAGGTAAGTCAGAGCGGAGCATGGAGCGGGGCTGGGTAAGTCAGAGCTGAGCATGGAGCAGGCCAGGTAAGTCAGTGCGGAGCCTGGAGCGGGGCCAGGTAAGTCAGTGCGGAGCCAGGAGCGCGGGTAGGTATGTCAGAGCGGAGCCTGGAGCGGGGCTGGGTAAGTCACAGCGGAGCCTGGAGCATGGGGAGGTAAGTCAGAGCGGAGCCTGGAGCGCGGATAGGAAAGACAGAGCGGAGCCTGGAGCGTGGAGAGGTAAGTCATTATGGAATAAAATAATCCAAAATAATAATACCAATAGAGTACTAATAATAGTTTTCTTGTTTGTGTCCAATGTAAATTTATCAATAAAGTTTTATATCGTGACATCACAACGGAATTCTGTATCAGCCGGTGTCGACCGGATCCACATGTGTAAGTATCATCTCTCATTGGCTCCTGATTATTTTTTTGATATTTTCTTTATGTTTTGAATTTATTTTCTCCATCTAATGTTTTTTTTTTTTTGTCTTAAGGCGACAGATTTGCGACATTTGGATTTGGACATGTGGATTTCTATTATTTACAGAGGATCGACGTGGATCAGGACGAGCCCCTGCAGGAGAAGGACTGACCACTTTTTCCCTGGATTATGTAAGTCCAAATTAACCATCCATATAGTATTGGGGTGGGGGCAATATAGTATTGGGTGGGAGAGTACACAGTGGACTGTATATGTAGAGATGGGATTGTGCAAATGTATCAGTAAGAGGGAGATTTATCAAACATGGTGTAAAGGGAAACTGTCTCAGTTGCCCCTAGCAACCAATGAGATTCCACCTTACATTTTCCAAAGAGTCTGTGTGAAATGAAAAGTGGAATCGGATTGGTTGCTAGGGGCAACTGAGCCAGTTTCCCTTTACACCATATTTGATAAATCTCCCCCTAAGTGCAGGAATAATGGAGGAGTGACAGTTGGGGACGGTGCCCTATAGGAAATGCATAGGAAACAACTGACATGCAATATAAGGTGATAATACATCCCCATTGTACAGATCTTACTCCTATCACCACTGGTCTTGTATAGGTAGGGGTCTCCAGTATTATACCATGTAACTAGGGGATATTCTATACACTTAGAGGGAGATTTATCAAACATGGTGTAAAGGGAAACTGGCTCAGTTGCCCCTAGCAACCAATGAGATTCCACCTTACATTTTCCAAGAGTCTGTGTGAAATGATAAGTGGAATCTGATTGGTTGCTAGGGGCAACTGAGCCAGTTTCCCTTTACACCATGTTTGATAAATCTCCCTCTATGCCCGGGCTCATGCACTGTGTGTGTTATGTGATCTTCACTTTTTCTTAAAAGGAAAGAAATATAAGGAAAAGCACATAGCAGACATAAGGCATGAGCCTGGTCTAAGACATGATCAGACTGACATCCACTGCACTAATGTGCTGACTGTATACCTGGATAAGGGTCTCTGGAATATAATGGTAATGGTAATGATAATGGTAATGGTAATAAAAATACTTAGTACACAGGGAAGGGGGTGTTTGGAAGAAATAGAAATCAAATTTCTGTAATCATAATAATCAAAATGTGAAAACTGTGCTGAAGATGAAGGTAAGTCAGAGCGGAGCCTGAAGCGAGACCGGTAAGTCAGAGCTGAGCATGGAGCAGGGCCAGGTAAGTCAGTGCGGAGCCAGGAGCGCGGTAGGTATGTCAGAGCGGAGCCTGGAGCGGGGCCGGGTAAGTCACAGCGGAGCATGGGGAGGTAAGTCAGAGCGGAGCCTGGAGCGCGATAGGAAACAGAGCGGAGCCTGGAGCGCGGTAGGTAAGTCAGAGCAGATCTTGGAGCGTGGGTAGGTAAGTCAGAGCGGAGCCTGGAGCGGGCCAGAAAGTCAGTGCGGAGCCTGGATCGCAGGTAGGTAAGTCAGAGCAGATCCTGGAGCGCGGGTAGGTAAGTCAGAACAGAGCCTGGAGCGCAGGTAGGTAAGTCACAGGGGAGCCTGGAGCGCGGGTAGGTAAGTCAGAGCGGAGCCTGGAGCGCGGGTAGGTAAGTCAGAGCAGATCCTGGAGCGCGGATAGGTAAGTCAGAGCGGAGCCTGGAGCACGGATAGGTAAGTCAGAGCGAAGCCTGGAGCGGGGGCCAGGTAAGTCAGTTGCGGAGCCTGGAGCGCGGGTAGGTAAGTCAGTCCGGATCCTGGAGCGCGGGTAGGTAAGTCAGAGCGGAGTCTGGAGCGCGGGTAGGTAAGTCAGAGCGGAGTCTGAAGCGCGGATAGGTAAGTCAGTGCGGAGCCAGGAGCGCGGTAGGTATGTCAGAGCGGAGCCTGGAGCGGGGCGGGGTAAGTCAGAGCGGAGCATGGGGAGGTAAGTCAGAGCGGAGCCTGGAGCGCGGATAGGAAAGACAGAGCGGAGCCTGGAGCACGGTAGTAAGTCAGAGCAGATCTTGGAGCGTGGGTAGGTAAGTCAGAGCGGAGCCTGAGCGGGGCCAGGAAAGTCAGTGCGGAGCCTGGATCGCAGGTAGGTAAGTCAGAGCAGATCCTGGAGCGCGGTAGGTAAGTCAGAACAGAGCCTGGAGCACAGGTAGGTAAGTCACAGCGGAGCCTGGAGCGCGGGTAGGTAAGTCACAGCGGAGCCTGGAGCGCGGATAGGTAAGTCAGAGCAGATCCTGGAGCGCGGGTAGGTAAGTCAGACAGAGCCTGGAGCGCAGGTAGGTAAGTCACAGGGGAGCCTGGAGCGCGGTAGGTAAGTCAGAGCGGAGCCTGGAGCGCGGGTAGGTAAGTCAGAGCAGATCCTGGAGCGCGGATAGGTAAGTCAGAGCGAGCCTGGAGCACGGATAGTCTAAGTCGAGCGGAGCCTGGATCGCGGGTAGGTAAGTCAATGCGGAGCCTGGAGCGGGGCCAGGTAAGTCAGTGCGGAGCCTGGAGCGCGGGTAGGTAAGTCATCCGATCCTGGAGCGCGGGTAGGTAAGTCAGAGCGGAGCCTGGAGCGCGATAGGTAAGTCAGTGCGGAGCCTGGAGTGGGGCCAGGTAAGTCAGTGCGGAGCCTGGAGCGCGGTAGGTAAGTCAGAGCGGAGCCTGGAGCGCGGGTAGGTAAGTCAGAGCGAAGCCTGGAGCAGGGCCAGGTAAGTCAGTGCGGAGCCTGGAGCGGGGCCAGGTAAGTCAGTGCAGATCCTGGAGCGCGGGTAGGTAAGTCAGTGCGGAGCCTGGAGCACGGATAGGTAAGTCAGAGCGGAGTCTGGAGCGCGGGTAGGTAAGTCAGTGCGGAGCCTGGAGCGCGGGTATAGGTAAGTCAGAGCGGAGCCTGGAGCGCGGATAGGTAAGTCAGAGCGGAGCCTGGATCGCAGGTAGGTAAGTCAGTGCGGAGCCAGGTAAGTCAGTGCGGAGCCTGGAGCGCGGGTAGGTAAGTCAGAGCGGAGTCTGGAGCGCGGATAGGTAAGTCAGTGCGGAGCCTGGATCGCAGGTAGGTAAGTCAGTGCGGAGCCTGGATCGCGGGTAGGTAAGTCAGAGCAGATCTTGGAGCGTGGGTAGGTAAGTCAGAGCGGAGCCTGGAGCGGGGCAGGAAAGTCAGTGCGGAGCCTGGATCGCAGGTAGGTAAGTCAGAGCAGATCCTGGAGCGCGGGTAGGTAAGTCAGAGCGGAGCCTGGAGCAGGGCCAGGTAAGTCAGTGCGGAGCCTGGAGCGGGGCCAGGTAAGTCAGTGCGGAGCCAGGAGCGCGGGTAGGTATGTCAGAGCGGAGCCTGGAGCGGGGCCGGGTAAGTCACAGCGGAGCCTGGAGCATGGGGAGGTAAGTCAGAGCGGAGCCTGGAGCGCGGATAGGAAAGACAGAGCGGAGCCTGGAGCACGGGTAGGTAAGTCAGAGCAGATCCTGGAGCGCGGGTAGGTAAGTCAGAACAGAGCCTGGAGCACAGGTAGGTAGGTAAGTCAGAGCGGAGTCTGGAGCGGGGCCGGGTAAGTCACAGCGGAGCCTGGTGCATGGGGAGGTAAGTCACAGCGGAGCCTGGAGCGCGGATAGGTAAGTCAGAGCGGAGCCTGGAGCACGGATAGGTAAGTCAGAGCGGAGCCTGGAGCGGGGCCAGGTAAGTCACTGCGGAGCCTGGATCGCAGGTAGGTAAGTCACAGCGGAGCCTGGAGCGCGGGTAGGTAAGTCAGAGCGGAGCCTGGAACGCAGGTAGGTAATTCACAGCAGAGCCTGGAGCGCGAGTAGGTAAGTCAGAGCGGAGCCTGGAGCAGGGCCAGGTAAGTCAGTGCGGAGGCTGGAGCGGGCCAGGTAAGTCAGAGCGGAGTCTGGAGCACGGATAGGTAAGTCAGAGCGGAGCCTGGATCGCGGGTTGGTAAGTCAGTTCGGAGCCTGGAGCGGGCCAGTAAGTCAGTGCGGAGCCTGGAGCGCGGGTAGTTAAGTCAGTGCGGATCCTGGAGCGCGGTAGGTAAGTCAGAGCGGAGTCTGGAGCGCGGATAGGTAAGTCAGTGCGGAGCCTGGAGCGCGGGTAGGTAAGTCAGAGCGGAGTCTGAAGCGCGGATAGGTAAGTCAGTGCGGAGCCTGGAGTGGGGCCAGGTAAGTCAGTGCGGAGCCTGGAGCGTGGTTAGGTAAGTCAGAGCGGAGCCTGGAGCGTGGGTAGGTAAGTCAGAGCGAAGCCTGGAGCAGGGCCAGGTAAGTCAGCGCGGAGCCTGGAGCGGGGCCAGGTAAGTCAGTGCAGAGCCTGGAGCGGGGCCAGGTAAGTCAGAGCGGAGTCTGGAGCGCGGGTAGGTAAGTCAGAGCGGAGTCTGGAGCGCGGATAGGTAAGTCAGAGCGGAGCCTGGATCGCGGTAGGTAAGTCAGTGCGGAGCCTGGAGCGGGGCAGGTAAGTCAGTGCGGCGCCTGGAGCGCGGTAGGTAAGTCAGTGCGGAGCCTGGATCTCGGGTAGGTAAGTCAGAGCGGAGCCTGGAGCAGGGTCGGGTTTGTCAGACGGACCCTGGAGCGGGGCCGGGTAAGGCAAAGCGAGACTGGATCGCAGGTATGTAAGTCAGAGCGGAGCCTTGAGCGCAGGTAGGTAAATCTGAGTGGATCTTGGAGCGCGGGTAGGTAAGTCAGAGCGGAGCATGGAGCGCGGGTTGGTAAGTCAGAGCTGAGCATGCAGCAGGGCCAGGTAAGTCAGTGCGAAGCCTGGAGCGGAGCCAGTAAGTCAGTGCGGAGCCTGGAGCGGGCCCAGGTAAGTCAGAGCTGAGCATGGAGCAGGGCCGGTAAGTCAGTGCGGGGCCAGGTAAGTCAGTGCGGAGCCTGGAGCGTGGGTAGGTAAGTCAGAGCGGTGTCAGGACGGGGCCTGGTAAGTCAGAGCGGAGCATGGAGCGCGGGTAGGTAAGTCAGAGCGGAGCATGGAGCGCGGGTTGGTAAGTCAGAGCTGAGCATGGAGCAGGCCAGGTAAGTCAGTGCGGAGCCTGGAGCGGGGCCAGTAAGTCAGTGCGGCGCCTGGAGCGCGGGTAGGTAAGTCAGTGCGGAGCCTGGATCTCGGGTAGGTAAGTCAGAGCGGAGCCTGGAGCAGGGTCGGGTTTGTCAGAACGGACCCTGGAGCGGGGCCGGGTAAGGCAAAGCAGAGCCTGGATCGCAGGTATGTAACTCAGAGCGGAGCCTTGAGCGCAGGTAGGTAAATCTGAGTGGATCTTGGAGCGCGGGTAGGTAAGTCAGAGCGGAGCATGGAGCGCGGGTTGGTAAGTCAGAGCTGAGCATGCAGCAGGGCCAGGTAAGTCAGTGCGAAGCCTGGAGCGGAGCCAGGTAAGTCAGTGCGGAGCCTGGAGCGGGGCCAGGTAAGTCAGAGCTGAGCATGGAGGTGGGCCAGGTAAGTCAGTGCGGAGCCTGGAGCGGGGCCAGGTAAGTCAGTGCGGAGCCTGGAGCGTGGGTAGGTAAGTCAGAGCGGTGTCTGGAACGGGGCCTGGTAAGTCAGAGCGGAGCATGGAGCGCGGGTAGGTAAGTCAGAGCGGAGCATGGAGCGCGGGTTGGTAAGTCAGAGCTGAGCATGGAGCAGGGCCAGGTAAGTCAGTGCGGAGCCTGGAGCGGGGCCAGGTAAGTCAGTGCGGAGCCAGGAGCGCGGGTAGGTATGTCAGAGCGGAGCCTGGAGCGGGGCTGGGTAAGTCTCAGCGGAGCCTGGAGCATGGGGAGGTAAGTCAGAGCGGAGCCTGGAGCGCGGATAGGAAAGACAGAGCGGAGCCTGGAGCGTGGAGAGGTAAGTCATTATGGAATAAAATAATCCAAAAATAATAATACCAATAGAGTACTAATAATAGTTTTCTTGTTTGTGTCCAATGTAAATTTATCAATAAAGTTTTATCGTGACATCACAACGGAATTCTGTATCAGCCGGTGTCGACCGGATCCACATGTGTAAGTATCATCTCTCATTGGCTCCTGATTATTTTTTTGATATTTTCTTTATGTTTTGAATTTATTTTCTCCATCTAATGTTTTTTTTTTTTTTGTCTTAAGGCGACAGATTTGCGACATTTGGATTTGGACATGTGGATTTCTATTATTTACAGAGGATCGACGTGGATCAGGACGAGCCCCTGCAGGAGAAGGACTGACCACTTTTTCCCTGGATTATGTAAGTCCAAATTAACCATCCAATATAGTATTGGGGTGGGGCAATATAGTATTGGGGTGGGAGAGTACACAGTGGGCTGTATATGTAGAGATGGGATTGTGCAAATGTATCAGTAAGAGGGAGATTTATCAAACATGGTGTAAAGGGAAACTGTCTCAGTTGCCCCTAGCAACCAATGAGATTCCACCTTACATTTTCCAAAGAGTCTGTGTGAAATGAAAAGTGGAATCGGATTGGTTGCTAGGGGCAACTGAGCCAGTTTCCCTTTACACCATATTTGATAAATCTCCCCCTAAGTGCAGGAATAATGGAGGAGTGACAGTTGGGACGGTGCCCTATAGGAAATGCATAGGAAACAACTGACATGCAATATAAGGTGATAATCATCCCCATTGTACAGATCTTACTCCTATCACCACTGGTCTTGTATAGGTAGGGGTCTCCAGTATTATACCATGTAACTAGGGGGATATTCTATACACTTAGAGGGAGATTTATCAAACATGGTGTAAAGGGAAACTGGCTCAGTTGCCCCTAGCAACCAATGAGATTCCACCTTACATTTTCCAAAGAGTCTGTGTGAAATGATAAGTGGAATCTGATTGGTTGCTAGGGGCAACTGAGCCAGTTTCCCTTTACACCATGTTTGATAAATCTCCCTCTATGCCCGGGCTCATGCACTGTGTGTGTTATGTGATCTTCACTTTTTCTTAAAAGGAAAGAAATATAAAGGAAAAGCACATAGCAGACATAAGGCATGAGCCTGGTCTAAGACATGATCAGACTGACATCCACTGCACTAATGTGCTGACTGTATACCTGGATAAGGGTCTCTGGAATATAATGGTAATGGTAATGATAATGGTAATGGTAATAAAAATACTTAGTAACACAGGGAAGGGGGTGTTTGGAAGAATAGAAATCAAATTTTACTGTAATCATAATAAATCAAAATGTGAAAACTGTGCTGAAGATGAAGGTAAGTCAGAGCGGAGCCTGAAGCGAGACCAGGTAAGTCAGAGCGGAGCCTGGAGCGGGGCCAGGTAAGTCAGTGCGGCGCCTGGAGCGCGGGTAGGTAAGTCAGAGCGGAGTCTGGAGCGCGGATAGGTAAGTCAGAGCGGAGCCTGGATCGCGGGTAGGTAAGTCAGTGCGGAGCCTGGAGAGGGGCCAGGTAAGTCAGTGCGGCGCCTGGAGCGCGGGGAGGTAAGTCAGTGCGGAGCCTGGATCTCGGTAGGTAAGTCAGAGCGGAGCCTGGAGCAGGGTCGGGTTTGTCAGAACGGACCTGGAGCGGGGGCCGGGTAAGGCAAAGCAGAGCCTGGATCGCAGGTATGTAAGTCAGAGCGGAGCCTTGAGCGCAGGTAGGTAAATCTGAGTGGATCCTGGAGCGCGGGTAGGTAAGTCAGAGCGGAGTCTGGAGCGCGGGTAGGTAAGTCAGAGCGGAGTCTGGAGCGCGGATAGGTAAGTCAGTGCGGAGCCTGGAGCGCGGGTAGGTATGTCAGAGCGGAGCCTGGAGCGGGCCGGGTAAGTCACAGCGGAGCATGGGGAGGTAAGTCAGAGCGGAGCCTGGAGCGCGGATAGGAAAGACAGAGCGGAGCCTGGAGCACGGGTAGGTAAGTCAGAGCAGATCTTGGAGCGTGGGTAGGTAAGTCAGAGCGGAGCCTGGAGCGGGGCCAGGAAAGTCAGTGCGGAGCCTGGATCGCAGGTAGGTAAGTCAGAGCAGATCCTGGAGCGCGGGTAGGTAAGTCAGAACAGAGCCTGGAGCACAGGTAGGTAAGTCACAGCGGAGCCTGGAGCGCGGGTAGTAGTCACAGCGGAGCCTGGAGCGCGGATAGGTAAGTCAGAGCGGAGCCTGGAGCGCGGGTAGGTAAGTCAGAGCAGAGCCTGGAGCGCAGGTAGGTAAGTCACAGGGAGCCTGGAGCGCGGGTAGGTAAGTCAGAGCGGAGCCTGGAGCGCGGGTAGGTAAGTCAGAGCAGATCCTGGAGCGCGGATAGGTAAGTCAGAGCGGAGCCTGGAGCACGGATAGGTAAGTCAGAGCGGAGCCTGGATCGCGGGTAGGTAAGTCAATGCGGAGCCTGGAGCGGGGCCAGGTAAGTCAGTGCGGAGCCTGGAGCGCGGGTAGGTAAGTCAGTCGGATCCTGGCGCGGGTAGGTAGTCAGAGCGGAGTCTGGAGCGCGATAGGTAAGTCAGTGCGGAGCCTGGAGTGGGGCCAGGTAAGTCAGTGCGGGGCCAGGTAAGTCAGTGCGGAGCCTGGAGCGGGGGTAGGTAAGTCAGTGCGGAGCCTGGAGCGCGGGTAGGTAAGTCAGAGCGGAGCCTGGAGCGGGGTAGGTAAGTCAAGCGAAGCCTGGAGCAGGGCCAGGTAAGTCAGTGCGGAGCCTGGAGCGGGGCCAGGTAAGTCAGTGCAGATCCTGGAGCGGGCCAGGTAAGTCAGTGCGGATCCTGGAGCACGGGTAGGTAAGTCAGAGCGGAGTCTGGAGCGCGGTAGGTAAGTCAGTGTGGAGCCTGGAGCGCGGGTAGGTAAGTCAGTCCGGATCCTGGAGCGCGGATAGGTAAGTCAGAGCGGAGCCTGGAGCGCGGGTAGGTAAGTCAGTGCGGAGCCTGGATCGCGGGTAGGTAAGTCAGAGCAGATCTTGGAGCGCGGGTAGGTAAGTCAGAGCTGAGCATGGAGCAGGGCCAGGTAAGTCAGTGCGGAGCCTGGAGCGGGCCAGGTAAGTCAGTGCGGAGCCAGGAGCGCGGGTAGGTATGTCAGAGCGGAGCCTGGAGCGCAGGTAAGTCACAGCGGAGCCTGGAGCATGGGGAGGTAAGTCAGAGCGGAGCCTGGAGCGCGGATAGGAAAGACAGAGCGGAGCCTGGAGCACGGGTAGGTAAGTCAGAGCAGATCCTGGAGCGCGGGTAGGTAAGTCAGAGCGGAGTCTGGAGCGCGGGTAGGTAAGTCAGAGCGGAGCCTGGAGCGGGGCCGGGTAAGTCACAGCGGAGCCTGGTGCATGGGGAGGTAAGTCACAGCGGAGCCTGGAGCGCGGATAGGTAAGTCAGAGCGGAGCCTGGAGCACGGATAGGTAAGTCAGAGCGGAGCCTGGAGCGGGGCCAGGTAAGTCACTGCGGAGCCTGGATCGCGGGTAGGTAAGTCACAGCGGAGCCTGGAGCGCGGGTAGGTAAGTCAGAGCGGAGCCTGGAACGCAGGTAGGTAATTCACAGCAGAGCCTGGAGCGCGAGTAGGTAAGTCAGAGCGGAGCCTGGAGCAGGGCCAGGTAAGTCAGTGCGGAGGCTGGAGCGGGGCCAGGTAATCAGAGCGGAGTCTGGAGCACGGATAGGTAAGTCAGAGCGGAGCCTGGATCGCGGGTTGGTAAGTCAGTTCGGAGCCTGGAGCGGGCCCAGGTAAGTCAGTGCGGAGCCTGGAGCGCGGGTAGTTAAGTCAGTGCGGATCCTGGAGCGCGGGTAGGTAAGTCAGAGCGGAGTCTGGAGCGCGGATAGGTAAGTCAGTGCGGAGCCTGGAGCGCGGGTAGGTAAGTCAGAGCGGAGTCTGAAGCGCGGATAGGTAAGTCAGTGCGGAGCCTGGAGTGGGGCCAGGTAAGTCAGTGCGGAGCCTGGAGCGTGGTTAGGTAAGTCAGAGCGGAGCCTGGAGCGTGGGTAGGTAAGTCAGAGCGAAGCCTGGAGCAGGGCCAGGTAAGTCAGTGCGGAGCCTGGAGCGGGGCCAGGTAAGTCAGTGCAGAGCCTGGAGCGGGGCCAGGTAAGTCAGAGCGGAGCCTGGAGCGCGGGTAGGTAAGTCAGAGCGGAGTCTGGAGCGCGGATAGGTAAGTCAGAGCGGAGCCTGGAGCGCGGGTAGGTAAGTCAGTGCGGAGCCTGGAGCGGGGCCAGGTAAGTCAGTGCGGAGCCTGGAGCGCGGTAGGTAAGTCAGAGCGGAGCCTGGATCTCGGGTAGGTAAGTCAGAGCGGAGCCTTGAGCGCAGGTAGGTAAATCTGAGTGGATCTTGGAGCGCGGGTAGGTAAGTCAGAGCGGAGCATGGAGCGCGGGTTTGGTAAGTCAGAGCTGAGCATGCAGCAGGGCCAGGTAAGTCAGTGCGAAGCCTGGAGCGGAGCCAGGTAAGTCAGTGCGGAGCCTGGAGCGGGGCCAGGTAAGTCAGAGCTGAGCATGGAGCAGGGCCAGGTAAGTCAGTGCGGGGCCAGGTAAGTCAGTGCGGAGCCTGGAGCGTGGGTAGGTAAGTCAGAGCGGTGTCTGGAACGGGCCTGGTAAGTCAGAGCGGAGCATGGAGCGCGGGTAGGTAAGTCAGAGCGGAGCATGGAGCGCGGGTTGGTAAGTCAGAGCTGAGCATGGAGCAGGGCCAGGTAAGTCAGTGCGGAGCCTGGAGCGGGCCAGGTAAGTCAGTGCGGCGCCTGGAGCGCGGGTAGGTAAGTCAGTGCGGAGCCTGGATCTCGGGTAGGTAAGTCAGAGCGGAGCCTGGAGCAGGGTCGGGTTTGTCAGAACGGACCCTGGAGCGGGGCCGGGTAAGGCAAAGCAGAGCCTGGATCGCAGGTATGTAAGTCAGAGCGGAGCCTTGAGCGCAGGTAGGTAAATCTGAGTGGATCTTGGAGCGCGGGTAGGTAAGCCAGAGCGGAGCATGGAGCGCGGGTTGGTAAGTCAGAGCTGAGCATGCAGCAGGGCCAGGTAAGTCAGTGCGAAGCCTGGAGCGGAGCCAGGTAAGTCAGTGCGGAGCCTGGAGCGGGGCCAGGTAAGTCAGAGCTGAGCATGGAGCAGGGCCAGGTAAGTCAGTGCGGAGCCTGGAGCGGGGCCAGGTAAGTCAGTGCGGAGCCTGGAGCGTGGGTAGGTAAGTCAGAGCGGTGTCTGGAACGGGGCCTGGTAAGTCAGAGCGGAGCATGGAGCGCGGGTAGGTAAGTCAGAGCGGAGCATGGAGCGCGGGTTGGTAAGTCAGAGCTGAGCATGGAGCAGGGCCAGGTAAGTCAGTGCGGAGCCTGGAGCGGGGCCAGGTAAGTCAGTGCGGAGCCAGGAGCGCGGGTAGGTATGTCAGAGCGGAGCCTGGAGCGGGGCTGGGTAAGTCACAGCGGAGCCTGGAGCATGGGGAGGTAAGTCAGAGCGGAGCCTGGAGCGCGGATAGGAAAGACAGAGCGGAGCCTGGAGCGTGGAGAGGTAAGTCATTATGGAATAAAATAATCCAAAAATAATAATACCAATAGAGTACTAATAATAGTTTTCTTGTTTGTGTCCAATGTAAATTTATCAATAAAGTTTTATCGTGACATCACAACGGAATTCTGTATCAGCCGGTGTCGACCGGATCCACATGTGTAAGTATCATCTCTCATTGGCTCCTGATTATTTTTTTGATATTTTCTTTATGTTTTGAATTTATTTTCTCCATCTAATGTTTTTTTTTTTTTTGTCTTAAGGCGACAGATTTGCGACATTTGGATTTGGACATGTGGATTTCTATTATTTACAGAGGATCGACGTGGATCAGGACGAGCCCCTGCAGGAGAAGGACTGACCACTTTTTCCCTGGATTATGTAAGTTCAAATTAACCATCCAATATAGTATTGGGGTGGGGGCAATATAGTATTGGGGTGGGAGAGTACACAGTGGGCTGTATATGTAGAGATGGGATTGTGCAAATGTATCAGTAAGAGGGAGATTTATCAAACATGGTGTAAAGGGAAACTGTCTCAGTTGCCCCTAGCAACCAATGAGATTCCACCTTACATTTTCCAAAGAGTCTGTGTGAAATGAAAAGTGGAATCGGATTGGTTGCTAGGGGCAACTGAGCCAGTTTCCCTTTACACCATATTTGATAAATCTCCCCCTAAGTGCAGGAATAATGGAGGAGTGACAGTTGGGGACGGTGCCCTATAGGAAATGCATAGGAAACAACTGACATGCAATATAAGGTGATAATACATCCCCATTGTACAGATCTTACTCCTATCACCACTGGTCTTGTATAGGTAGGGGTCTCCAGTATTATACCATGTAACTAGGGGGATATTCTATACACTTAGAGGGAGATTTATCAAACATGGTGTAAAGGGAAACTGGCTCAGTTGCCCCTAGCAACCAATGAGATTCCACCTTACATTTTCCAAAGAGTCTGTGTGAAATGATAAGTGGAATCTGATTGGTTGCTAGGGGCAACTGAGCCAGTTTCCCTTTACACCATGTTTGATAAATCTCCCTCTATGCCCGGGCTCATGCACTGTGTGTGTTATGTGATCTTCACTTTTTCTTAAAAGGAAAGAAATATAAAGGAAAAGCACATAGCAGACATAAGGCATGAGCCTGGTCTAAGACATGATCAGACTGACATCCACTGCACTAATGTGCTGACTGTATACCTGGATAAGGGTCTCTGGAATATAATGGTAATGGTAATGATAATGGTAATGGTAATAAAAATACTTAGTAACACAGGGAAGGGGTGTTTGGAAGAAATAGAAATCAAATTTTACTGTAATCATAATAAATCAAAATGTGAAAACTGTGCTGAAGATGAAGGTAAGTCAGAGCGGAGCCTGAAGCGAGACCAGGTAAGTCAGAGCTGAGCATGGAGCAGGGCCAGGTAAGTCAGTGCGGAGCCAGGAGCGCGGGTAGGTATGTCAGAGCGGAGCCTGGAGCGGGGCCGGGTAAGTCACAGCGGAGCATGGGGAGGTAAGTCAGAGCGGAGCCTGGAGCGCGGATAGGAAAGACAGAGCGGAGCCTGGAGCACGGGTAGGTAAGTCAGAGCAGATCTTGGAGCGTGGGTAGGTAAGTCAGAGCGGAGCCTGGAGCGGGGCCAGGAAAGTCAGTGCGGAGCCTGGATCGCAGGTAGGTAAGTCAGAGCAGATCCTGGAGCGCGGTAGGTAAGTCAGAACAGAGCCTGGAGCGCAGGTAGGTAAGTCACAGGGGAGCCTGGAGCGCGGGTAGGTAAGTCAGAGCGGAGCCTGGAGCGCGGGTAGGTAAGTCAGAGCAGATCCTGGAGCGCGGATAGGTAAGTCAGAGCGGAGCCTGGAGCACGGATAGGTAAGTCAGAGCGAAGCCTGGAGCGGGGCCAGGTAAGTCAGTGCGGAGCCTGGAGCGCGGGTAGGTAAGTCAGTCCGGATCCTGGAGCGCGGGTAGGTAAGTCAGAGCGGAGTCTGGAGCGCGGGTAGGTAAGTCAGAGCGGAGTCTGAAGCGCGGATAGGTAAGTCAGTGCGGAGCCAGGAGCGCGGGTAGGTATGTCAGAGCGGAGCCTGGAGCGCGGGTAGGTAAGTCACAGCGGAGCATGGGGAGGTAAGTCAGAGCGGAGCCTGGAGCGCGGATAGGAAAGACAGAGCGGAGCCTGGAGCACGGGTAGGTAAGTCAGAGCAGATCTTGGAGCGTGGGTAGGTAAGTCAGAGCGGAGCCTGGAGCGGGGCCAGGAAAGTCAGTGCGGAGCCTGGATCGCAGGTAGGTAAGTCAGAGCAGATCCTGGAGCGCGGGTAGGTAAGTCAGAACAGAGCCTGGAGCACGGGTAGGTAAGTCACAGCGGAGCCTGGAGCGCGGGTAGGTAAGTCACAGCGGAGCCTGGAGCGCGGATAGGTAAGTCAGAGCAGATCCTGGAGCGCGGGTAGGTAAGTCAGACAGAGCCTGGAGCGCAGGGAGGTAAGTCACAGGGAGCCTGGAGCGCGGGTAGGTAAGTCAGAGCGGAGCCTGGAGCGCTGGTAGGTAAGTCAGAGCAGATCCTGGAGCGCGGATAGGTAAGTCAGAGCGGAGCCTGGAGCACGGATAGGTAAGTCAGAGCGGAGCCTGGATCGCGGGTAGGTAAGTCAATGCGGAGCCTGGAGCGGGGCCAGGTAAGTCAGTGCGGAGCCTGGAGCGCGGGTAGGTAAGTCAGTCCGGATCCTGGAGCGCGGGTAGGTAAGTCAGAGCGGAGTCTGGAGCGCGGATAGGTAAGTCAGTGCGGAGCCTGGAGTGGGGCCAGGTAAGTCAGTGCGGAGCCTGGAGCGCGGGTAGGTAAGTCAGAGCGGAGCCTGGAGCGCGGGTAGGTAAGTCAGAGCGAAGCCTGGAGCAGGGCCAGGTAAGTCAGTGCGGAGCCTGGAGCGGGGCCAGGTAAGTCAGTGCAGATCCTGGAGCGGGCCAGGTAAGTCAGTGCGGATCCTGGAGCACGGGTAGGTAAGTCAGAGCGGAGTCTGGAGCGCGGATAGGTAAGTCACTGAGGAGCCTGGAGCGCGGGTAGGTAAGTCAGAGCGGAGTCTGGAGCGCGGATAGGTAAGTCAGAGCGGAGCCTGGATCGCAGGTAGGTAAGTCAGTGCGGAGCCTGGAGCGGGCCAGGTAAGTCAGTGCGGAGCCTGGATCGCGGGTAGGTAAGTCAGAGCAGATCTTGGAGCGTGGGTAGGTAAGTCAGAGCGGATCCTGGAGAGGGCCAGGAAAGTCAGTGCGGAGCCTGGATCGCAGGTAGGTAAGTCAGAGCAGATCCTGGAGCGCGGGTAGGTAAGTCAGAGCTGAGCATGGAGCGGGGCCAGGAAAGTCAGTGCGGAGCCTGGAGCGGGGCCAGGTAAGTCAGTGCGGAGCCTGGAGCGCGGGTAGGTAAGTCAGAGCGGAGCCTGGAGCGGGGCCGGGTAAGTCACAGCGGAGCCTGGAGCATGGGGAGGTAAGTCACAGCGGAGCCTGGAGCGCGGATAGGAAAGACAGAGCGGAGCCTGGAGCACGGGTAGGTAAGTCAGAGCAGATCTTGGAGCGCGGGTAGGTAAGTCAGAACAGAGCCTGGAGCACAGGTAGGTAAGTCAGAGCGGAGTCTGGAGCGGGGCCGGGTAAGTCACAGCGGAGCCTGGTGCATGGGAGGTAAGTCACAGCGGAGCCTGGAGCGCGGATAGGTAAGTCAGAGCGGAGCCTGGAGCACGGATAGGTAAGTCAGAGCGGAGCCTGGAGCGGGGCCAGGTAAGTCACTGCGGAGCCTGGATCGCAGGTAGGTAAGTCACAGCGGAGCCTGGAGCGCGGGTAGGTAAGTCAGAGCGGAGCCTGGAACGCAGGTAGGTAATTCACAGCAGAGCCTGGAGCGCGAGTAGGTAAGTCAGAGCGGAGCCTGGAGCAGGGCCAGGTAAGTCAGTGCGGAGGCTGGAGCGGGGCCAGGTAAGTCAGAGCGGAGAATGGAGCACGGATAGGTAAGTCAGAGCGGAGCCTGGATCGCGGGTTGGTAAGTCAGTTCGGAGCCTGGAGCGGGCCCAGGTAAGTCAGTGCGGAGCCTGGAGCGCGGGTAGTTAAGTCAGTGCGGATCCTGGAGCGCGGGTAGGTAAGTCAGAGCGGAGTCTGGAGCGCGGATAGGTAAGTCAGTGCGGAGCCTGGAGCGGGGCCAGGTAAGTCAGTGCGGAGCCTGGAGAGCGTGGTTAGGTAAGTCAGAGCGGAGCCTGGAGCGTGGTAGGTAAGTCAGAGCGAAGCCTGGAGCAGGGCCAGGTAAGTCAGCGCGGAGCCTGGAGCGGGGCCAGGTAAGTCATGCGAGCCTGGAGCGGGGCCAGGTAAGTCAGAGCGGAGTCCTGGAGCGCGGGTAGGTAAGTCAGAGCGGAGTCCTGGAGCGCGGATAGGTAAGTCAGAGCGGAGCCTGGATCGCGGGTAGGTAAGTCAGTGCGGAGCCTGGAGCGGGGCCAGGTAAGTCAGTGCGGCGCCTGGAGCGCGGGTAGGTAAGTCAGTGCGGAGCCTGGATCTCGGGTAGGTAAGTCAGAGCGGAGCCTGGAGCAGGGTCGGGTTTGTCAGAACGGACCCTGGAGCGGGGGCCGGGTAAGGCAAAGCAGAGACTGGATCGCAGGTATGTAAGTCAGAGCGGAGCCTTGAGCGCAGGTAGGTAAATCTGAGTGGATCTTGGAGCGCGGGTAGGTAAGTCAGAGCGGAGCATGGAGCGCGGGTTGGTAAGTCAGAGCTGAGCATGCAGCAGGGCCAGGTAAGTCAGTGCGAAGCCTGGAGCGGAGCCAGGTAAGTCAGTGCGGAGCCTGGAGCGGGTCAGGTAAGTCAGAGCTGAGCATGGAGCAGGGCCAGGTAAGTCAGTGCGGGGCCAGGTAAGTCAGTGCGGAGCCTGGAGCGTGGGTAGGTAAGTCAGAGCGGTGTCAGGAACGGGGCCTGGTAAGTCAGAGCGGAGCATGGAGCGCGGGTAGGTAAGTCAGAGCGGAGCATGGAGCGCGGGTTGGTAAGTCAGAGCTGAGCATGGAGCAGGGCCAGGTAAGTCAGTGCGGAGCCTGGAGCGGGCCAGGTAAGTCAGTGCGGCGCCTGGAGCGCGGGTAGGTAAGTCAGTGCGGAGCCTGGATCTCGGGTAGGTAAGTCAGAGCGGAGCCTGGAGCAGGGTCGGGTTTGTCAGAACGGACCCTGGAGCGGGGCCGGGTAAGGCAAAGCAGAGCCTGGATCGCAGGTATGTAAGTCAGAGCGGAGCCTTGAGCGCAGGTAGGTAAATCTGAGTGGATCTTGGAGCGCGGGTAGGTAAGCCAGAGCGGAGCATGGAGCGCGGGTTGGTAAGTCAGAGCTGAGCATGCAGCAGGGCCAGGTAAGTCAGTGCGAAGCCTGGAGCGGAGCCAGGTAAGTCAGTGCGGAGCCTGGAGCGGGGCCAGGTAAGTCAGAGCTGAGCATGGAGCAGGGCCAGGTAAGTCAGTGCGGAGCCTGGAGCGGGGCCAGGTAAGTCAGTGCGGAGCCTGGAGCGTGGGTAGGTAAGTCAGAGCGGTGTCTGGAACGGGGCCTGGTAAGTCAGAGCGGAGCATGGAGCGCGGGTAGGTAAGTCAGAGCGGAGCATGGAGCGCGGGTTGGTAAGTCAGAGCTGAGCATGGAGCAGGGCCAGGTAAGTCAGTGCGGAGCCTGGAGCGGGGCCAGGTAAGTCAGTGCGGAGCCAGGAGCGCGGGTAGGTATGTCAGAGCGGAGCCTGGAGCGGGGCTGGGTAAGTCTCAGCGGAGCCTGGAGCATGGGGAGGTAAGTCAGAGCGGAGCCTGGAGCGCGGATAGGAAAGACAGAGCGGAGCCTGGAGCGTGGAGAGGTAAGTCATTATGGAATAAAATAATCCAAAATAATAATACCAATAGAGTACTAATAATAGTTTTCTTGTTTGTGTCCAATGTAAATTTATCAATAAAGTTTTATCGTGACATCACAACGGAATTCTGTATCAGCCGGTGTCGACCGGATCCACATGTGTAAGTATCATCTCTCATTGCTCCTGATTATTTTTTTGATATTTTCTTTATGTTTTGAATTTATTTCTCCATCTAATGTTTTTTTTTTTTTGTCTTATGAGTGTTGTTTATCTTTTATTTTGGATTTTTTTTTTTTTTGTATTATGAAGGCGACAGATTGCGACATTGTGGATTAGGATGATACGATTTGCTTGGATCATGTGGATTTCTATATTTACAGAGGATCGACGTGGATCAGGACGAGCCCCTGCAGGAGAAGGACTGACCACTTTTTCCCTGGATTATGTAAGTCCAAATTAACCATCCAATATAGTATTGGGGTGGGGGCAATATATATTGGGGTGGGAGAGTACACAGTGGGCTGTATATGTAGAGATGGGATTGTGCAAATGTATCAGTAAGAGGGAGATTTATCAAACATGGTGTAAAGGGAAACTGTCTCAGTTGCCCCTAGCAACCAATGAGATTCCACCTTACATTTTCCAAAGAGTCTGTGTGAAATGAAAAGTGGAATCGGATTGGTTGCTAGGGGCAACTGAGCCAGTTTCCTTTACACCATATTTGATAAATCTCCCCCTAAGTGCAGGAATAATGGAGGAGTGACAGTTGGGGACGGTGCCCTATAGGAAATGCATAGGAAACAACTGACATGCAATATAAGGTGATAATACATCCCCATTGTACAGATCTTACTCCTATCACCACTGGTCTTGTATAGGTAGGGGTCTCCAGTATTATACCATGTAACTAGGGGGATATTCTATACACTTAGAGGGAGATTTATCAAACATGGTGTAAAGGGAAACTGGCTCAGTTGCCCCTAGCAACCATGAGATTCCACCTTACATTTTCCAAAGAGTCTGTGTGAAATGATAAGTGGAATCTGATTGGTTGCTAGGGGCAACTGAGCCAGTTTCCCTTTACACCATGTTTGATAAATCTCCCTCTATGCCCGGGCTCATGCACTGTGTGTGTTATGTGATCTTCACTTTTTCTTAAAAGGAAAGAAATATAAAGGAAAAGCACATAGCAGACATAAGGCATGAGCCTGGTCTAAGACATGATCAGACTGACATCCACTGCACTAATGTGCTGACTGTATACCTGGATAAGGGTCTCTGGAATATAATGGTAATGGTAATGATAATGGTAATGGTAATAAAAATACTTAGTAACACAGGGAAGGGGGTGTTTGGAAGAAATAGAAATCAAATTTTACTGTAATCATAATAAATCAAAATGTGAAAACTGTGCTGAAGATGAAGGTAAGTCAGAGCGGAGCCTGGAGCGAGGGTAGGTAAGTCAGAGCAGATCCTGGAGCGCGGATAGGTAAGTCAGAGCGGAGCCTGGAGCGCGGATAGGTAAGTCAGAGCGGAGCCTGGAGCGCGGATAGGTAAGTCAGAGCGGAGCCTGATCGCGGGTAGTAAGTCAGAGCGGAGCCTGGAGCGGGCCAGGTAAGTCAGTGCGGCGCCTGGAGCGCGGGTAGGTAAGTCAGTGCGGAGCCTGGATCTCGGGTAGGTAAGTCAGAGCGGAGCCTGGAGCAGGTCGGGTTTGTCAGAACGGACCCTGGAGCGGGGGCCGGGTAAGTCAAAGCGAGCCTGGATCACAGGTATGTAAGTCAGAGCGGAGCCTTGAGCGCAGGTAGGTATCTGAGTGGATCTTGGAGCGCGGGTAGGTAAGTCAGAGCGGAGTCTGGAGCGCGGGTAGGTAAGTCAGAGCGGAGTCTGAAGCGCGGATAGGTAAGTCAGTGCGGAGCCAGAGCGCGGGTAGGTATGTCAGAGCGGCCTGGAGCGGGGCCGGGTAAGTCACAGCGGAGCATGGGGAGGTAAGTCAGAGCGGAGCCTGGAGCGCGGATAGGAAAGACAGAGCGGAGCCTGGAGCACGGGTAGGTAAGTCAGAGCAGATCTTGGAGCGTGAGTAGGTAAGTCAGAGCGGAGCCTGGAGCGGGGCCAGGAAAGTCAGTGCGGAGCCTGGATCGCAGGTAGGTAAGTCAGAGCAGATCCTGGAGCGCGGGTAGGTAAGTCAGAACAGAGCCTGGAGCACAGGTAGGTAAGTCACAGCGGAGCCTGGAGCGCGGGTAGGTAAGTCACAGCGGAGCCTGGAGCGCGGATAGGTAAGTCAGAGCAGATCCTGGAGCGCGGGTAGGTAAGTCAGAACAGAGCCTGGAGCGCAGGTAGGTAAGTCACAGGGGAGCCTGGAGCGCGGGTAGGTAAGTCAGAGCGGAGCCTGGAGCGCGGGTAGGTAAGTCAGAGCAGATCCTGGAGCGCGGATAGGTAAGTCAGAGCGGAGCCTGGAGCACGGATAGGTAAGTCAGAGCGGAGCCTGGATCGCGGGTAGGTAAGTCAATGCGGAGCCTGGAGCGGGGCCAGGTAAGTCAGTGCGGAGCCTGGAGCGCGGGTAGGTAAGTCAGTCCGGATCCTGGAGCGCGGGTAGGTAAGTCAGAGCGGAGTCTGGAGCGCGGCTAGGTAAGTCAGTGCGGAGCCTGGAGTGGGGCCAGGTAAGTCAGTGCGGAGCCTGGAGTGGGGCCAGGTAAGTCAGTGCGGAGCCTGGAGGGGGGCCAGGTAAGTCAGAGCGGAGCCTGGAGCGCGGGTAGGTAAGTCAGAGCGGAGCCTGGAGCGGGGGTAGGTAAGTCAGAGCGAAGCCTGGAGCAGGGCCAGGTAAGTCAGTGCGGAGCCTGGAGCGGGTAGGTAAGTCAGTGCGGATCCTGGAGCGGGGCCAGGTAAGTCAGTGCGGATCCTCCTGGAGCACGGGTAGGTAAGTCAGAGCGGAGTCTGGAGCGCGGATAGGTAAGTCAGTGTGGAGCCGGAGCGCGGGTAGGTAAGTCAGAGCGGAGTCTGGAGCGCGGTAGGTAAGTCAGAGCGGAGCCTGGAGCGCAGGTAGGTAAGTCATGCGGAGCCTGGAGCGGGGCCAGGTAAGTCAGTGCGGAGCCTGGATCGCGGGTAGGTAAGTCAGAGCAGATCTTGGAGCTGGGTAGGTAAGTCAGAGCTGAGCATGGAGCAGGGCCAGGTAAGTCAGTGCGGAGCCTGGAGCGGGGCCAGGTAAGTCAGTGCGGAGCCAGGAGCGCGGGTAGGTATGTCAGAGCGGAGCCTGGAGCGGGCCGGGTAAGTCACAGCGGAGCCTGGAGCATGGGGAGGTAAGTCAGAGCGGAGCCTGGAGCGCGGATAGGAAGACAGAGCGGAGCCTGGAGCACGGGTAGGTAAGTCAGAGCAGATCCTGGAGCGCGGGTAGGTAAGTCAGAACAGAGCCTGGAGCACAGGTAGGTAAGTCAGAGCGGAGTCTGGAGCGGGGCCGGGTAAGTCACAGCGGAGCCTGGTGCATGGGGAGGTAAGTCACAGCGGAGCCTGGAGCGCGGATAGGTAAGTCAGAGCGGAGCCTGGAGCACGGATAGGTAAGTCAGAGCGGAGCCTGGAGCGGGGCCAGGTAAGTCACTGCGGAGCCTGGATCGCAGGTAGGTAAGTCACAGCGGAGCCTGGAGCGCGGGTAGGTAAGTCAGAGCGGAGCCTGGAACGCAGGTAGGTAATTCACAGCAGAGCCTGGAGCGCGAGTAGGTAAGTCAGAGCGGAGCCTGGAGGGGGGCCAGGTAAGTCAGTGCGGAGCCTGGAGCGGGGCCAGGTAAGTCAGAGCGGAGTCTGGAGCTCGGATAGGTAAGTCAGAGCGGAGCCTGGATCGCGGGTTGGTAAGTCAGTTCGGAGCCTGGAGCGGGGCCAGGTAAGTCAGTGCGGAGCCTGGAGCGCGGGTAGTTAAGTCAGTGCGGATCCTGGAGCGCGGTAGGTAAGTCAGAGCGGAGTCTGGAGCGCGGATAGGTAAGTCAGTGCGGAGCCTGGAGCGCGGGTAGGTAAGTCAGAGCGGAGTCTGAAGCGCGGATAGGTAAGTCAGTGCGGAGCCTGGAGTGGGGCCAGGTAAGTCAGTGCGGAGCCTGGAGCGTGGTTAGGTAAGTCAGAGCGGAGCCTGGAGCGTGGGTAGGTAAGTCAGAGCGAAGCCTGGAGCAGGGCCAGGTAAGTCAGCGCGGAGCCTGGAGCGGGGCCAGGTAAGTCAGTGCAGAGCCTGGAGCGGGGCCAGGTAAGTCAGAGCGGAGTCTGGAGCGCGGGTAGGTAAGTCAGAGCGGAGTCTGGAGCGCGGATAGGTAAGTCAGAGCGGAGCCTGGATCGCGGGTAGGTAAGTCAGTGCGGAGCCTGGAGCGGGCCAGGTAAGTCAGTGCGGGCGCTGGAGCGCGGGTAGGTAAGTCAGTGCGGAGCCTGGATCTCGGGTAGGTAAGTCAGAGCGGAGCCTTGAGCGCAGGTAGGTAAATCTGAGTGGATCTTGGAGCGCGGGTAGGTAAGTCAGAGCGGAGCATGGAGCGCGGGTTGGTAAGTCAGAGCTGAGCATGCAGCAGGGCCAGGTAAGTCAGTGCGAAGCCTGGAGCGGAGCCAGGTAAGTCAGTGCGGAGCCTGGAGCGGGGCCAGGTAAGTCAGAGCTGAGCATGGAGCAGGGCCAGGTAAGTCAGTGCGGGGCCAGGTAAGTCAGTGCGGAGCCTGGAGCGTGGGTAGGTAAGTCAGAGCGGTGTCTGGAACGGGGCCTGGTAAGTCAGAGCGGAGCATGGAGCGCGGGTAGGTAAGTCAGAGCGGAGCATGGAGCGCGGGTTGGTAAGTCAGAGCTGAGCATGGAGCAGGGCCAGGTAAGTCAGTGCGGAGCCTGGAGCGGGGCCAGGTAAGTCAGTGCGGCGCCTGGAGCGCGGGTAGGTAAGTCAGTGCGGAGCCTGGATCTCGGGTAGGTAAGTCAGAGCGGAGCCTGGAGCAGGGTCGGGTTTGTCAGAACGGACCCTGGAGCGGGGCCGGGTAAGGCAAAGCAGAGCCTGGATCGCAGGTATGTAAGTCAGAGCGGAGCCTTGAGCGCAGGTAGGTAAATCTGAGTGGATCTTGGAGCGCGGGTAGGTAAGTCAGAGCGAGCATGGAGCGCGGGTTGGTAAGTCAGAGCTGAGCATGCAGCAGGGCCAGGTAAGTCAGTGCGAAGCCTGGAGCGGAGCCAGGTAAGTCAGTGCGGAGCCTGGAGCGGGGCCAGGTAAGTCAGAGCTGAGCATGGAGCAGGGCCAGGTAAGTCAGTGCGGAGCCTGGAGCGGGGCCAGGTAAGTCAGTGCGGAGCCTGGAGCGTGGGTAGGTAAGTCAGAGCGGTGTCTGGAACGGGGCCTGGTAAGTCAGAGCGGAGCATGGAGCGCGGGTAGGTAAGTCAGAGCGGAGCATGGAGCGCGGGTTGGTAAGTCAGAGCTGAGCATGGAGCAGGGCCAGGTAAGTCAGTGCGGAGCCTGGAGCGGGGCCAGGTAAGTCAGTGCGGAGCCAGGAGCGCGGGTAGGTATGTCAGAGCGGAGCCTGGAGCGGGGCTGGGTAAGTCACAGCGGAGCCTGGAGCATGGGGAGGTAAGTCAGAGCGGAGCCTGGAGCGCGGATAGGAAAGACAGAGCGGAGCCTGGAGCGTGGAGAGGTAAGTCATTATGGAATAAAATAATCCAAAAATAATAATACCAATAGAGTACTAATAATAGTTTTCTTGTTTGTGTCCAATGTAAATTTATCAATAAAGTTTTATCGTGACATCACAACGGAATTCTGTATCAGCCGGTGTCGACCGGATCCACATGTGTAAGTATCATCTCTCATTGGCTCCTGATTATTTTTTTGATATTTTCTTTATGTTTTGAATTTATTTTCTCCATCTAATGTTTTTTTTTTTTTGTCTTAAGGCGACAGATTTGCGACATTTGGATTTGGACATGTGGATTTCTATTATTTACAGAGGATCGACGTGGATCAGGACGAGCCCCTGCAGGAGAAGGACTGACCACTTTTTCCCTGGATTATGTAAGTTCAAATTAACCATCCAATATAGTATTGGGGTGGGGGCAATATAGTATTGGGGTGGGAGAGTACACAGTGGACTGTATATGTAGAGATGGGATTGTGCAAATGTATCAGTAAGAGGGAGATTTATCAAACATGGTGTAAAGGGAAACTGTCTCAGTTGCCCCTAGCAACCAATGAGATTCCACCTTACATTTTCCAAAGAGTCTGTGTGAAATGAAAAGTGGAATCGGATTGGTTGCTAGGGGCAACTGAGCCAGTTTCCCTTTACACCATATTTGATAAATCTCCCCCTAAGTGCAGGAATAATGGAGGAGTGACAGTTGGGGACGGTGCCCTATAGGAAATGCATAGGAAACAACTGACATGCAATATAAGGTGATAATACATCCCCATTGTACAGATCTTACTCCTATCACCACTGGTCTTGTATAGGTAGGGGTCTCCAGTATTATACCATGTAACTAGGGGGATATTCTATACACTTAGAGGGAGATTTATCAAACATGGTGTAAAGGGAAACTGGCTCAGTTGCCCCTAGCAACCAATGAGATTCCACCTTACATTTTCCAAAGAGTCTGTGTGAAATGATAAGTGGAATCTGATTGGTTGCTAGGGGCAACTGAGCCAGTTTCCCTTTACACCATGTTTGATAAATCTCCCTCTATGCCCGGGCTCATGCACTGTGTGTGTTATGTGATCTTCACTTTTTCTTAAAAGGAAAGAAATATAAAGGAAAAGCACATAGCAGACATAAGGCATGAGCCTGGTCTAAGACATGATCAGACTGACATCCACTGCACTAATGTGCTGACTGTATACCTGGATAAGGGTCTCTGGAATATAATGGTAATGGTAATGATAATGGTAATGGTAATAAAAATACTTAGTAACACAGGGAAGGGGTGTTTGGAAGAAATAGAAATCAAATTTTACTGTAATCATAATAAATCAAAATGTGAAAACTGTGCTGAAGATGAGGTAAGTCAGAGCGGAGCCTGAAGCGAGACCAGGTAAGTCAGAGCTGAGCATGGAGCAGGGCCAGGTAAGTCAGTGCGGAGCCAGGAGCGCGGGTAGGTATGTCAGAGCGGAGCCTGGAGCGCGGATAGGTAAGTCAGAGCGGAGCCTGGAGCGCGGGTAGGTAAGTCAGAGCAGATCCTGGAGCGCGGGTAGGTAAGTCAGAGCGGAGCCTGGAGCACGGATAGGTAAGTCAGAGCGAAGCCTGGAGCGGGGCCAGGTAAGTCAGTGCGGAGCCTGGAGCGCGGGTAGGTAAGTCAGTCCGGATCCTGGAGCGCGGGTAGGTAAGTCAGAGCGGAGTCTGGAGCGCGGGTAGGTAAGTCAGAGCGGAGTCTGAAGCGCGGATAGGTAAGTCAGTGCGGAGCCAGGAGCGCGGGTAGGTATGTCAGAGCGGAGCCTGGAGCGGGGCCGGGTAAGTCACAGCGGGGCATGGGGCGGTGAGTCAGAGCGGAGCCTGGAGCGCGGAGAGGAAAGACAGAGCGGAGCCTGGAGCACGGGTAGGTAAGTCAGAGCAGATCTTGGAGCGTGGGTAGGTAAGTCAGAGCGGAGCCTGGAGCGGGGCCAGGAAAGTCAGTGCGGAGCCTGGATCGCAGGTAGGTAAGTCAGAGCAGATCCTGGAGCGCGGGTAGGTAAGTCAGAACAGAGCCTGGAGCACAGGTAGGTAAGTCAGTGCGGAGCCAGGAGCGCGGGTAGTTAAGTCACAGCGGAGCCTGGAGCGCGGATAGGTAAGTCAGAGCAGATCCTGGAGCGCGGGTAGGTAAGTCAGAACAGAGCCTGGAGCGCAGGTAGGTAAGTCACAGGGGAGCCTGGAGCGCGGGTAGGTAAGTCAGAGCGGAGCCTGGAGCGCGGGTAGGTAAGTCAGAGCAGATCCTGGAGCGCGGATAGGTAAGTCAGAGCGGAGCCTGGAGCACGGATAGGTAAGTCAGAGCGGAGCCTGGATCGCGGGTAGGTAAGTCAATGCGGAGCCTGGAGCGGGGCCAGGTAAGTCAGTGCGGAGCCTGGAGCGCGGGTAGGTAAGTCAGTCCGGATCCTGGAGCGCGGGTAGGTAAGTCAGAGCGGAGTCTGGAGCGCGGATAGGTAAGTCAGTGCGGAGCCTGGAGTGGGGCCAGGTAAGTCAGTGCGGAGCCTGGAGCGGGTAGGTAAGTCAGAGCGGAGCCTGGAGCGCGGGTAGGTAAGTCAGAGCGAAGCCTGGAGCGGGCCAGGTAAGTCAGTGCGGAGCCTGGAGCGGGGCCAGGTAAGTCAGTGCAGATCCTGGAGCGGGGCAGGTAAGTCAGTGCGGATCCTGGAGCACGGGTAGGTAAGTCAGAGCGGAGTCTGGAGCGCGGATAGGTAAGTCAGTGTGGAGCCGGGAGCGCGGGTAGGTAAGTCAGAGCGGAGTCTGGAGCGCGGATAGGTAAGTCAGAGCGGAGCCTGGATCGCAGGTAGGTAAGTCAGTGCGGAGCCTGGAGCGGGGCCAGGTAAGTCAGTGCGGAGCCTGGATCGCGGGTAGGTAAGTCAGAGCAGATCTTGGAGCGTGGGTAGGTAAGTCAGAGCGGAGCCTGGAGCGGGGCCAGGAAAGTCAGTGCGGAGCCTGGATCGCAGGTAGGTAAGTCAGAGCAGATCCTGGAGCGCGGGTAGGTAAGTCAGAGCTGAGCATGGAGCAGGGCCAGGTAAGTCAGTGCGGAGCCTGGAGCGGGGCCAGGTAAGTCAGTGCGGAGCCAGGAGCGCGGGTAGGTAAGTCAGAGCGGAGCCTGGAGCGCGGGTCGGTAAGTCACAGCGGAGCCTGGAGCATGGGGAGGTAAGTCAGCGGAGCCTGGAGCGCGGATAGGAAAGACAGAGCGGAGCCTGGAGCACGGGTAGGTAAGTCAGAGCAGATCCTGGAGCGCGGGTAGGTAAGTCAGAACAGAGCCTGGAGCACAGGTAGGTAAGTCAGAGCGGAGTCTGGAGCGGGGCCGGGTAAGTCACAGCGGAGCCTGGTGCCTGGGGAGGTAAGTCAGAGCGGAGCCTGGAGCGCGGATAGGTAAGTCAGAGCGGAGCCTGGAGCACGGATAGGTAAGTCAGAGCGGAGCCTGGAGCGGGGCCAGGTAAGTCACTGCGGAGCCTGGATCGCAGGTAGGTAAGTCACAGCGGAGCCTGGAGCGCGGGTAGGTAAGTCAGAGCGGAGCCTGGAACGCAGGTAGGTAAGTCACAGCAGAGCCTGGAGCGCGGGTAGGTAAGTCAGAGCGGAGCCTGGAGCAGGGCCAGGTAAGTCAGTGCGGAGGCTGGAGCGGGGCCAGGTAAGTCAGAGCGGAGTCTGGAGCACGGATAGGTAAGTCAGAGCGGAGCCTGGATCGCGGGTTGGTAAGTCAGTTCGGAGCCTGGAGCGGGCCCAGGTAAGTCAGTGCGGAGCCTGGAGCGCGGGTAGTTAAGTCAGTGCGGATCCTGGAGCGCGGGTAGGTAAGTCAGAGCGGAGTCTGGAGCGCGGATAGGTAAGTCAGTGCGGAGCCTGGAGCGCGGGTAGGTAAGTCAGAGCGGAGTCTGAAGCGCGGATAGGTAAGTCAGTGCGGAGCCTGGAGTGGGGCCAGGTAAGTCAGTGCGGAGCCTGGAGCGTGGTTAGGTAAGTCAGAGCGGAGCCTGGAGCGTGGGTAGGTAAGTCAGAGCGAAGCCTGGAGCAGGGCCAGGTAAGTCAGCGCGGAGCCTGGAGCGGGGCCAGGTAAGTCAGTGCAGAGCCTGGAGCGGGGCCAGGTAAGTCAGAGCGGAGCCTGGAGCGCGGGTAGGTAAGTCAGAGCGGAGTCTGGAGCGCGGATAGGTAAGTCAGAGCGGAGCCTGGATCGCGGGTAGGTAAGTCAGTGCGGAGCCTGGAGCGGGGCCAGGTAAGTCAGTGCGGCGCCTGGAGCGCGGGTAGGTAAGTCAGTGCGGAGCCTGGATCTCGGGTAGGTAAGTCAGAGCGGAGCCTGGAGCGCGGATAGGAAAGACAGAGCGGACCGGAGCCAGGTAGTCGGCGGCCTGAGGCAGCAGGTAAGTCAGTGCGGAGCCTGGTCGCGGGTAGGTAAGTCAGAGCGGAGCCTGGAGCGCGGTAGGTAAGTCAGTGAGTGGATCTTGTAGTCGCGGAGCTGGAGGTAGTAAGTCAGAGCGGAGCATGGAGCGCGGGTTGGTAAGTCAGAGCTGAGCATGCAGCAGGGCCAGGTAAGTCAGTGCGAAGCCTGGAGCGGAGCCAGGTAAGTCAGTGCGGAGCCTGGAGCGGGGCCAGGTAAGTCAGAGCTGAGCATGGAGCAGGGCCAGGTAAGTCAGTGCGGGGCCAGGTAAGTCAGTGCGGAGCCTGGAGCGTGGGTAGGTAAGTCAGAGCGGTGTCAGGAACGGGGCCTGGTAAGTCAGAGCGGAGCATGGAGCGCGGGTAGGTAAGTCAGAGCGGAGCATGGAGCGCGGGTTGGTAAGTCAGAGCTGAGCATGGAGCAGGGCCAGGTAAGTCAGTGCGGAGCCTGGAGCGGGGCCAGGTAAGTCAGTGCGGCGCCTGGAGCGCGGGTAGGTAAGTCAGTGCGGAGCCTGGATCTCGGGTAGGTAAGTCAGAGCGGAGCCTGGAGCAGGGTCGGGTTTGTCAGAACGGACCCTGGAGCGGGGCCGGGTAAGGCAAAGCAGAGCCTGGATCGCAGGTATGTAAGTCAGAGCGGAGCCTTGAGCGCAGGTAGGTAAATCTGAGTGGATCTTGGAGCGCGGGTAGGTAAGTCAGAGCGGAGCATGGAGCGCGGGTTGGTAAGTCAGAGCTGAGCATGCAGCAGGGCCAGGTAAGTCAGTGCGAAGCCTGGAGCGGAGCCAGGTAAGTCAGTGCGGAGCCTGGAGCGGGGCCAGGTAAGTCAGAGCTGAGCATGGAGCAGGGCCAGGTAAGTCAGTGCGGAGCCTGGAGCGGGGCCAGGTAAGTCAGTGCGGAGCCTGGAGCGTGGGTAGGTAAGTCAGAGCGGTGTCTGGAACGGGGCCTGGTAAGTCAGAGCGGAGCATGGAGCGCGGGTAGGTAAGTCAGAGCGGAGCATGGAGCGCGGGTTGGTAAGTCAGAGCTGAGCATGGAGCAGGGCCAGGTAAGTCAGTGCGGAGCCTGGAGCGGGGCCAGGTAAGTCAGTGCGGAGCCAGGAGCGCGGGTAGGTATGTCAGAGCGGAGCCTGGAGCGGGGCTGGGTAAGTCTCAGCGGAGCCTGGAGCATGGGGAGGTAAGTCAGAGCGGAGCCTGGAGCGCGGATAGGAAAGACAGAGCGGAGCCTGGAGCGTGGAAGGTAAGTCATTATGGAATAAAATAATCCAAAATAATAATACCAATAGAGTACTAATAATAGTTTTCTTGTTTGTGTCCAATGTAAATTTATCAATAAAGTTTTATCGTGACATCACAACGGAATTCTGTATCAGCCGGTGTCGACCGGATCCACATGTGTAAGTATCATCTCTCATTGGCTCCTGATTATTTTTTTGATATTTTCTTTATGTTTTGAATTTATTTTCTCCATCTAATGTTTTTTTTTTTTTTGTCTTAAGGCGACAGATTTGCGACATTTGGATTTGGACATGTGGATTTCTATTATTTACAGAGGATCGACGTGGATCAGGACGAGCCCCTGCAGGAGAAGGACTGACCACTTTTTCCCTGGATTATGTAAGTCCAAATTAACCATCCAATATAGTATTGGGGTGGGGGCAATATAGTATTGGGGTGGGAGAGTACACAGTGGACTGTATATGTAGAGATGGGATTGTGCAAATGTATCAGTAAGAGGGAGATTTATCAAACATGGTGTAAAGGGAAACTGTCTCAGTTGCCCCTAGCAACCAATGAGATTCCACCTTACATTTTCCAAAGAGTCTGTGTGAAATGAAAAGTGGAATCGGATTGGTTGCTAGGGGCAACTGAGCCAGTTTCCCTTTACACCATATTTGATAAATCTCCCCCTAAGTGCAGGAATAATGGAGGAGTGACAGTTGGGGACGGTGCCCTATAGGAAATGCATAGGAAACAACTGACATGCAATATAAGGTGATAATACATCCCCATTGTACAGATCTTACTCCTATCACCACTGGTCTTGTATAGGTAGGGGTCTCCAGTATTATACCATGTAACTAGGGGGATATTCTATACACTTAGAGGGAGATTTATCAAACATGGTGTAAAGGGAAACTGGCTCAGTTGCCCCTAGCAACCAATGAGATTCCACCTTACATTTTCCAAAGAGTCTGTGTGAAATGATAAGTGGAATCTGATTGGTTGCTAGGGGCAACTGAGCCAGTTTCCCTTTACACCATGTTTGATAAATCTCCCTCTATGCCCGGGCTCATGCACTGTGTGTGTTATGTGATCTTCACTTTTTCTTAAAAGGAAAGAAATATAAAGGAAAAGCACATAGCAGACATAAGGCATGAGCCTGGTCTAAGACATGATCAGACTGACATCCACTGCACTAATGTGCTGACTGTATACCTGGATAAGGGTCTCTGGAATATAATGGTAATGGTAATGATAATGGTAATGGTAATAAAAATACTTAGTAACACAGGGAAGGGGGTGTTGGAAGAAATAGAAATCAAATTTTACTGTAACCATAATAAATCAAAATGTGAAAACTGTGCTGAAGATGAAGGTAAGTCAGAGCGGAGCCTGAAGCGAGACCAGGTAAGTCAGAGCTGAGCATGGAGCAGGGCCAGGTAAGTCAGAGCGGAGCCTGGAGCGCGGGTAGGTAAGTCAGAGCGGAGTCTGGTCGCGGATAGGTAAGTCAGAGCGGAGCCTGGATCGCGGGTAGGTAAGTCAGAGCGGAGCCTGGAGCGGGTAGGTAAGTCAGTGCGGAGCCTGGAGCGTGGGTAGGTAAGTCAGAGCGGAGCCTGGATCGCGGGTAGGTAAGTCAGAGCGGAGCCTGGAGCAGGGTCTGGTTTGTCAGAACGGACCCTGGAGCGGGCCGGAAGGCAAAGCAGAGCCTGGATCACGTATGTAAGTCAGAAGCGGAGCCTTGAGCGCAGGTAGGTAAGTCTGAGTGGATCCGGAGCGCGGGTAGGTAAGTCAGAGCGGAGTCTGGAGCGCGGGTAGGTAAGTCAGAGCGGAGTCTGAAGCGCGGATAGGTAAGTCAGTGCGGAGCCAGGAGCGCGGGTAGGTATGTCAGAGCGGAGCCTGGAGCGGGGCCGGGTAAGTCACAGCGGAGCATGGGGAGGTAAGTCAGAGCGGAGCCTGGAGCGCGGATAGGAAAGACAGAGCGGAGCCTGGAGCACGGGTAGGTAAGTCAGAGCAGATCTTGGAGCGTGGGTAGGTAAGTCAGAGCGGAGCCTGGAGCGGGGCCAGGAAAGTCAGTGCGGAGCCTGGATCGCAGGTAGGTAAGTCAGAGCAGATCCTGGAGCGCGGGTAGGTAAGTCAGAACAGAGCCTGGAGCACAGGTAGGTAAGTCACAGCGGAGCCTGGAGCGCGGTAGGTAAGTCACAGCGGCCTGGAGCGCGGATAGGTAAGTCAGAGCAGATCCTGGAGCGCGGGTAGGTAAGTCAGAACAGAGCCTGGAGCGCAGGTAGGTAAGTCACAGGGAGCCTGGAGCGCGGGTAGGTAAGTCAGAGCGGAGCCTGGAGCGCGGGTAGGTAAGTCAGAGCAGATCCTGGAGCGCGGATAGGTAAGTCAGAGCGGAGCCTGGAGCACGGATAGGTAAGTCAGAGCGGAGCCTGGATCGCGGGTAGGTAAGTCAATGCGGAGCCTGGAGCGGGGCCAGGTAAGTCAGTGCGGAGCCTGGAGCGCGGGTAGGTAAGTCAGTCCGGATCCTGGAGCGCGGGTAGGTAAGTCAGAGCGGAGTCTGGAGCGCGGATAGGTAAGTCAGTGCGGAGCCTGGAGTGGGGCCAGGTAAGTCAGTGCGGAGCCTGGAGCGGGGGTAGGTAAGTCAGAGCGGAGCCTGGAGCGGGTAGGTAAGTCAGAGCGGAGCCTGGAGCGCGGTAGGTAAGTCAGAGCGGAGCCTGGAGCGGGGTAGGTAAGTCAGAGCGAGCCTGGAGCAGGGCCAGGTAAGTCAGTGCGGAGCCTGGAGCGGGCCAGGTAAGTCAGTGCAGATCCTGGAGCGGGGCCAGGTAAGTCAGTGCGGATCCTGGAGCACGGTAGGTAAGTCAGAGCGGAGTCTGGAGCGCGGATAGGTAAGTCAGTGCGGAGCCTGAGCGCGGGTAGGTAAGTCAGAGCGGAGTCCTGGAGCGCGGGTAGGTAAGTCAGAGCGGAGCCTGGAGCGCAGGTAGGTAAGTCAGAGCGGAGCCTGGAGCGGGGCCAGGTAAGTCAGTGCGGAGCCTGGATCGCGGGTAGGTAAGTCAGAGCAGATCTTGGAGCGTGGGTAGGTAAGTCAGAGCTGAGCATGGAGCGGGCCAGGTAAGTCAGTGCGGAGCCTGGAGCGGGGCCAGGTAAGTCAGTGCGGAGCCAGGAGCGCGGGTAGGTATGTCAGAGCGGAGCCTGGAGCGGGGCCGGGTAAGTCACAGCGGAGCCTGGAGCATGGGGAGGTAAGTCAGAGCGGAGCCTGGAGCGCGGATAGGAAAGACAGAGCGGAGCCTGGAGCACGGGTAGGTAAGTCAGAGCAGATCCTGGAGCGCGGGTAGGTAAGTCAGAACAGAGCCTGGAGCAGGGGGAGGTAAGTCAGAGCAGAGCGGAGTCTGGAGCGGGCCGGGTAAGTCACAGCGGAGCCTGGTGCATGGGGAGGTAAGTCACAGCGGAGCCTGGAGCGCGGATAGGTAAGTCAGAGCGGAGCCTGGAGCACGGATAGGTAAGTCAGAGCGGAGCCTGGAGCGGGGCCAGGTAAGTCACTGCGGAGCCTGGATCGCAGGTAGGTAAGTCACAGCGGAGCCTGGAGCGCGGGTAGGTAAGTCAGAGCGGAGCCTGGAACGCAGGTAGGTAATTCACAGCAGAGCCTGGAGCGCGAGTAGGTAAGTCAGAGCGGAGCCTGGAGCAGGGCCAGGTAAGTCAGTGCGGAGGCTGGAGCGGGGCCAGGTAAGTCAGAGCGGAGTCTGGAGCACGGATAGGTAAGTCAGAGCGGAGCCTGGATCGCGGGTTGGTAAGTCAGTAGCGGAGCCTGGAGCGGGCCCAGTAAGTCAGTGCGGATCCTGGAGCGCGGGTAGGTAAGTCAGAGCGGAGTCTGGAGCGCGGATAGGTAAGTCAGTGCGGAGCCTGGAGCGCGGGTAGGTAAGTCAGAGCGGAGTCTGAAGCGCGGATAGGTAAGTCAGTGCGGAGCCTGGAGTGGGCCAGGTAAGTCAGTGCGGAGCCTGGAGCGTGTTAGGTAAGTCAGAGCGGAGCCTGGAGCGTGGGTAGGTAAGTCAGAGCGAAGCCTGGAGCAGGGCCAGGTAAGTCAGTGCGGAGCCTGGAGCGGGGCCAGGTAAGTCAGTGCAGAGCCTGGAGCGGGGCCAGGTAAGTCAGAGCAGATCCTGGAGCGCGGGTAGGTAAGTCAGAGCGGAGACTGGAGCGCGGATAGGTAAGTCAGAGCGGAGCCTGGATCGCGGGTAGGTAAGTCAGTGCGGAGCCTGGAGCGGGGCCAGGTAAGTCAGTGCGGAGCCAGGAGCGCGGGTAGGTATGTCAGAGCGGAGCCTTGAGCGCAGGTAGGTAAATCTGAGTGGATCTTGGAGCGCGGGTAGGTAAGTCAGAGCGGAGCATGGAGCGCGGGTTGGTAAGTCAGAGCTGAGCATGCAGCAGGGCCAGGTAAGTCAGTGCGAAGCCTGGAGCGGAGCCAGGTAAGTCAGTGCGGAGCCTGGAGCGGGGCCAGGTAAGTCAGAGCGGAGCATGGAGCAGGGCCAGGTAAGTCAGTGCGGGGCCAGGTAAGTCAGTGCGGAGCCTGGAGCGCGGGTAGGTAAGTCAGAGCGGAGCATGGAGCGCGGGTAGGTAAGTCAGAGCGGAGCATGGAGCGCGGGTAGGTAAGTCAGAGCGGAGCATGGAGCGCGGGTTGGTAAGTCAGAGCTGAGCATGCAGCAGGGCCAGGTAAGTCAGTGCGAGCCTGGAGCGGAGGCCAGGTAAGTCAGTGCGGAGCCTGGAGCGGGGCCAGGTAAAGTCAGAGCTGAGCATGGAGCAGGGCCAGGTAAGTCAGTGCGGAGCCTGGAGCGGGGCCAGGTAAGTCAGTGCGGAGCCTGGAGCGTGGGTAGGTAAGTCAGAGCGGTGTCTGGAACGGGGCCTGGTAAGTCAGAGCGGAGCATGGAGCGCGGGTAGGTAAGTCAGAGCGGAGCATGGAGCGCGGGTTGGTAAGTCAGAGCTGAGCATGGAGCAGGGCCAGGTAAGTCAGTGCGGAGCCTGGAGCGGGGCCAGGTAAGTCAGTGCGGAGCCAGGAGCGCGGGTAGGTATGTCAGAGCGGAGCCTGGAGCGGGGCTGGGTAAGTCTCAGCGGAGCCTGGAGCATGGGGAGGTAAGTCAGAGCGGAGCCTGGAGCGCGGATAGGAAAGACAGAGCGGAGCCTGGAGCGTGGAGAGGTAAGTCATTATGGAATAAAATAATCCAAAAATAATAATACCAATAGAGTACTAATAATAGTTTTCTTGTTTGTGTCCAATGTAAATTTATCAATAAAGTTTTATCGTGACATCACAACGGAATTCTGTATCAGCCGGTGTCGACCGATCCACATGTGTAAGTATCATCTCTCATTGGCTCCTGATTATTTTTTTGATATTTTCTTTATGTTTTGAATTTATTTTCTCCATCTAATGTTTTTTTTTTTTTTGTCTTAAGGCGACAGATTTGCGACATTTGGATTTGGACATGTGGATTTCTATTATTTACAGAGGATCGACGTGGATCAGGACGAGCCCCTGCAGGAGAAGGACTGACCACTTTTTCCCTGGATTATGTAAGTTCAAATTAACCATCCAATATAGTATTGGGGTGGGGGCAATATAGTATTGGGGTGGGAGAGTACACAGTGGACTGTATATGTAGAGATGGGATTGTGCAAATGTATCAGTAAGAGGGAGATTTATCAAACATGGTGTAAAGGGAAACTGTCTCAGTTGCCCCTAGCAACCAATGAGATTCCACCTTACATTTTCCAAAGAGTCTGTGTGAAATGAAAAGTGGAATCGGATTGGTTGCTAGGGGCAACTGAGCCAGTTTCCCTTTACACCATATTTGATAAATCTCCCCCTAAGTGCAGGAATAATGGAGGAGTGACAGTTGGGGACGGTGCCCTATAGGAAATGCATAGGAAACAACTGACATGCAATATAAGGTGATAATACATCCCCATTGTACAGATCTTACTCCTATCACCACTGGTCTTGTATAGGTAGGGGTCTCCAGTATTATACCATGTAACTAGGGGGATATTCTATACACTTAGAGGGAGATTTATCAAACATGGTGTAAAGGGAAACTGGCTCAGTTGCCCCTAGCAACCAATGAGATTCCACCTTACATTTTCCAAAGAGTCTGTGTGAAATGATAAGTGGAATCTGATTGGTTGCTAGGGGCAACTGAGCCAGTTTCCCTTTACACCATGTTTGATAAATCTCCCTCTATGCCCGGGCTCATGCACTGTGTGTGTTATGTGATCTTCACTTTTTCTTAAAAGGAAAGAAATATAAAGGAAAAGCACATAGCAGACATAAGGCATGAGCCTGGTCTAAGACATGATCAGACTGACATCCACTGCACTAATGTGCTGACTGTATACCTGGATAAGGGTCTCTGGAATATAATGGTAATGGTAATGATAATGGTAATGGTAATAAAATACTTAGTAACACAGGGAAGGGGGTGTTTGGAAGAAATAGAAATCAAATTTTACTGTAATCATAATAAATCAAAATGTGAAAACTGTGCTGAAGATGAAGGTAAGTCAGAGCGGAGCCTGAAGCGAGACCAGGTAAGTCAGAGCTGAGCATGGAGCAGGGCCAGGTAAGTCAGTGCGGAGCCAGGAGCGCGGGTAGGTATGTCAGAGCGGAGCCTGGAGCGGGGCCGGGTAAGTCACAGCGGAGCATGGGGAGGTAAGTCAGAGCGGAGCCTGGAGCGCGGATAGGAAAGACAGAGCGGAGCCTGGAGCACGGGTAGGTAAGTCAGAGCAGATCTTGGAGCGTGGTAGGTAAGTCAGAGCGGCCTGGAGCGGGGCCGGAAAGTCAGTGCGGAGCCTGGATCGCAGGTAGGTAAGTCAGAGCAGATCCTGGAGCGCAGGGTAGGTAAGTCAGAACAGAGCCTGGAGCGCAGGTAGGTAAGTCACAGGGGAGCCTGGAGCGCGGGTAGTAAGTCAGAGCGGAGCCTGGAGCGCGGTAGGTAAGTCAGAGCAGATCCTGGAGCGCGGATAGGTAAGTCAGAGCGGAGCCTGGAGCACGGATAGGTAAGTCAGAGCGAAGCCTGGAGCGGGGCCAGGTAAGTCAGTGCGGAGCCTGGAGCGCGGGTAGGTAAGTCAGTCCGGATCCTGGAGCGCGGGTAGGTAAGTCAGAGCGGAGTCTGGAGCGCGGGTAGGTAAGTCAGAGCGGAGTCTGAAGCGCGGATAGGTAAGTCAGTGCGGAGCCAGGAGCGCGGGTAGGTATGTCAGAGCGGAGCCTGGAGCGGGGCCGGGTAAGTCACAGCGGAGCATGGGGAGGTAAGTCAGAGCGGAGCCTGGAGCGCGGATAGGAAAGACAGAGCGGAGCCTGGAGCACGGGTAGGTAAGTCAGAGCAGATCTTGGAGCGGGGTAGGTAAGTCAGAGCGGAGCCTGGAGCGGGGCCAGGAAAGTCAGTGCGGAGCCTGGATCGCAGGTAGGTAAGTCAGAGCAGATCCTGGAGCGCGGGTAGGTAAGTCAGAACAGAGCCTGGAGCACAGGTAGGTAAGTCACAGCGGAGCCTGGAGCGCGGGTAGGTAAGTCACAGCGGAGCCTGGAGCGCGGATAGGTAAGTCAGAGCAGATCCTGGAGCGCGGGTAGGTAAGTCAGAACAGAGCCTGGAGCGCAGTAGGTAAGTCAGAGCGGATCCTGGAGCACGGGTAGGTAAGTCAGAGCGGAGCCTGGAGCGCGGGTAGGTAAGTCAGAGCAGATCCTGGAGCGCGGATAGGTAAGTCAGAGCGGAGCCTGGAGCACGGATAGGTAAGTCAGAGCGGAGCCTGGATCGTGGGTAGGTAAGTCAATGCGGAGCCTGGAGCGGGCCAGGTAAGTCAGTGCGGAGCCTGGAGCGCGGGTAGGTAAGTCAGTCCGGATCCTGGAGCGCGGGTAGGTAAGTCAGAGCGGAGTCTGGAGCGCGGATAGGTAAGTCAGTGCGGAGCCTGGAGTGGGGCCAGGTAAGTCAGTGCGGAGCCTGGAGCGCGGGTAGGTAAGTCAGAGCGGAGCCTGGAGCGCGGGTAGGTAAGTCAGAGCGAAGCCTGGAGCAGGGCCAGGTAAGTCAGTGCGGAGCCTGGAGCGGGGCCAGGTAAGTCAGTGCAGATCCTGGAGCGGGGCCAGGTAAGTCAGTGCGGATCCTGGAGCACGGGTAGGTAAGTCAGAGCGGAGTCTGGAGCGCGGATAGGTAAGTCAGTGTGGAGCCGGGAGCGCGGGTAGGTAAGTCAGAGCGGAGTCTGGAGCGCGGATAGGTAAGTCAGAGCGGAGCCTGGATCGCAGGTAGGTAAGTCAGTGCGGAGCCTGGAGCGGGGCCAGGTAAGTCAGTGCGGAGCCTGGATCGCGGGTAGGTAAGTCAGAGCAGATCTGGAGCGTGGTAGGTAAGTCAGAGCGGAGCCTGGAGCGGGGCCAGGAAAGTCAGTGCGGAGCCTGGATCGCGGGTAGGTAAGTCAGAGCAGATCCTGGAGCGCGGGTAGGTAAGTCAGAGCTGAGCATGGAGCAGGGCCAGGTAAGTCAGTGCGGAGCCTGGAGCGGGGCCAGGTAAGTCAGTGCGGAGCCAGGAGCGCGGGTAGGTATGTCAGAGCGGAGCCTGGAGCGGGGCCGGGTAAGTCACAGCGGAGCCTGGTGCATGGGGAGGTAAGTCACAGCGGAGCCTGGAGCGCGGATAGGAAAGACAGAGCGGAGCCTGGAGCACGGGTAGGTAAGTCAGAGCAGATCCTGGAGCGCGGGTAGGTAAGTCAGAACAGAGCCTGGAGCACAGGTAGGTAAGTCAGAGCGGAGTCTGGAGCGGGGCCGGGTAAGTCACAGCGGAGCCTGGAGCGCGGGTAGGTAAGTCACAGCGGAGCCTGGAGCTCGGATAGGTAAGTCAGAGCGGAGCCTGGAGCGGGGCCAGGTAAGTCACTGCGGAGCCTGGATCGCAGGTAGGTAAGTCACAGCGGAGCCTGGAGCGCGGGTAGGTAAGTCAGAGCGGAGCCTGGAACGCAGGTAGGTAATTCACAGCAGAGCCTGGAGCGCGAGTAGGTAAGTCAGAGCGGAGCCTGGAGCAGGGCCAGGTAAGTCAGTGCGGAGCCTGGAGCGGGGCCAGGTAAGTCAGAGCGGAGACTGGAGCACGGAGAGGTAAGTCAGAGCGGAGCCTGGATCGCGGTTGGTAAGTCAGTTCGGAGCCTGGGCGGGCCCAGGTAAGTCAGTGCGGAGCCTGGAGCGCGGGTAGTTAAGTCAGTGCGGATCCTGGAGCGCGGGTAGGTAAGTCAGAGCGGAGTCTGGAGCGCGGATAGGTAAGTCAGTGCGGAGCCTGGAGTGGGGCCAGGTAAGTCAGTGCGGAGCCTGGAGCGTGGTTAGGTAAGTCAGAGCGGAGCCTGGAGCGTGGGTAGGTAAGTCAGAGCGAAGCCTGGAGCAGGGCCAGGTAAGTCAGCGCGGAGCCTGGAGCGGGGCCAGGTAAGTCAGTGCAGAGCCTGGAGCGGGGCCAGGTAAGTCAGAGCGGAGTCTGGAGCGCGGGTAGGTAAGTCAGAGCGGAGTCTGGAGCGCGGATAGGTAAGTCAGAGCGGAGCCTGGATCGCGGGTAGGTAAGTCAGTGCGGAGCCTGGAGCGGGGCCAGGTAAGTCAGTGCGGCGCCTGGAGCGCGGGTAGGTAAGTCAGTGCGGAGCCTGGATCTCGGGTAGGTAAGTCAGAGCGGAGCCTGGAGCAGGGTCGGGTTTGTCAGAACGGACCCTGGAGCGGGGGCGGTAAGGCAAGCAGAGACTGGATCGCAGGTATGTAAGTCAGAGCGGAGCCTTGAGCGCAGGTAGGTAAATCTGAGTGGATCTTGGAGCGCGGGTAGGTAAGTCAGAGCGGAGCATGGAGCGCGGGTTGGTAAGTCAGAGCTGAGCATGCAGCAGGGCCAGGTAAGTCAGAGCGAAGCCTGGAGCAGGGCCAGGTAAGTCAGTGCGGAGCCTGGAGCGGGGCCAGGTAAGTCAGAGCTGAGCATGGAGCAGGGCCAGGTAAGTCAGTGCGGGGCCAGGTAAGTCAGTGCGGAGCCTGGAGCGTGGGTAGGTAAGTCAGAGCGGTGTCAGGAACGGGCTTGGTAAGTCAGAGCGGAGCATGGAGCGCGGGTAGGTAAGTCAGAGCGGAGCATGGAGCGCGGGTTGGTAAGTCAGAGCTGAGCATGGAGCAGGGCCAGGTAAGTCAGTGCGGAGCCTGGAGCGGGGCCAGGTAAGTCAGTGCGGAGCCTGGAGCGCGGGTAGGTAAGTCAGTGCGGAGCCTGGAGCGCGGGTAGGTAAGTCAGAGCGGAGCCTGGAGCAGGGTCGGGTTTGTCAGAACGGACCCTGGAGCGGGGCCGGGTAAGGCAAAGCAGAGCCTGGATCGCAGGTATGTAAGTCAGAGCGGAGCCTTGAGCGCAGGTAGGTAAATCTGAGTGGATCTTGGAGCGCGGGTAGGTAAGTCAGAGCGGAGCATGGAGCGCGGGTTGGTAAGTCAGAGCTGAGCATGCAGCAGGGCCAGGTAAGTCAGTGCGAAGCCTGGAGCGGAGCCAGGTAAGTCAGTGCGGAGCCTGGAGCGGGGCCAGGTAAGTCAGAGCTGAGCATGGAGCAGGGCCAGGTAAGTCAGTGCGGAGCCTGGAGCGGGGCCAGGTAAGTCAGTGCGGAGCCTGGAGCGTGGGTAGGTAAGTCAGAGCGGTGTCTGGAACGGGGCCTGGTAAGTCAGAGCGGAGCATGGAGCGCGGGTAGGTAAGTCAGAGCGGAGCATGGAGCGCGGGTTGGTAAGTCAGAGCTGAGCATGGAGCAGGGCCAGGTAAGTCAGTGCGGAGCCTGGAGCGGGGCCAGGTAAGTCAGTGCGGAGCCAGGAGCGCGGGTAGGTATGTCAGAGCGGAGCCTGGAGCGGGGCTGGGTAAGTCTCAGCGGAGCCTGGAGCATGGGGAGGTAAGTCAGAGCGGAGCCTGGAGCGCGGATAGGAAAGACAGAGCGGAGCCTGGAGCGTGGAGAGGTAAGTCATTATGGAATAAAATAATCCAAATAATAATACCAATAGAGTACTAATAATAGTTTTCTTGTTTGTGTCCAATGTAAATTATCAATAAAGTTTTATCGTGACATCACAACGGAATTCTGTATCAGCCGGTGTCGCCGATCCACATGTGTAAGTATCATCTCTCATTGGCTCCTGATTATTTTTTTGATATCATGTTTTGAATTTATTTTCTCCATTGTCTAATTGATTATTTTTTTATTTTTTTTTTTTTTTGATTTTTTTGCTCTGTTTTGTTTTTTTTTCTTATATTAAGACAGATTTGCGACATTTGGATTTGGACATGTGGATTTCTATTATTTACAGAGGATCGACGTGGATCAGGACGAGCCCCTGCAGGAGAAGGACTGACCACTTTTTCCCTGGATTATGTAAGTCAAATTAACCATCCAATATAGTATTGGGGTGGGGGCAATATAGTATTGGGGTGGGAGAGTACACAGTGGACTGTATATGTAGAGATGGGATTGTGCAAATGTATCAGTAAGAGGGAGATTTATCAAACATGGTGTAAAGGGAAACTGTCTCAGTTGCCCCTAGCAACCAATGAGATTCCACCTTACATTTTCCAAAGAGTCTGTGTGAAATGAAAAGTGGAATCGGATTGGTTGCTAGGGGCAACTGAGCCAGTTTCCCTTTACACCATATTTGATAAATCTCCCCCTAAGTGCAGGAATAATGGAGGAGTGACAGTTGGGGACGGTGCCCTATAGGAAATGCATAGGAAACAACTGACATGCAATATAAGGTGATAATACATCCCCATTGTACAGATCTTACTCCTATCACCACTGGTCTTGTATAGGTAGGGGTCTCCAGTATTATACCATGTAACTAGGGGGATATTCTATACACTTAGAGGGAGATTTATCAAACATGGTGTAAAGGGAAACTGGCTCAGTTGCCCCTAGCAACCAATGAGATTCCACCTTACATTTTCCAAAGAGTCTGTGTGAAATGATAAGTGGAATCTGATTGGTTGCTAGGGGCAACTGAGCCAGTTTCCCTTTACACCATGTTTGATAAATCTCCCTCTATGCCCGGGCTCATGCACTGTGTGTGTTATGTGATCTTCACTTTTTCTTAAAAGGAAAGAAATATAAAGGAAAAGCACATAGCAGACATAAGGCATGAGCCTGGTCTAAGACATGATCAGACTGACATCCACTGCACTAATGTGCTGACTGTATACCTGGATAAGGGTCTCTGGAATATAATGGTAATGGTAATGATAATGGTAATGGTAATAAAAATACTTAGTAACACAGGGAAGGGGTGTTTGGAAGAAATAGAAATCAAATTTTACTGTAATCATAATAAATCAAAATGTGAAAACTGTGCTGAAGATGAAGGTAAGTCAGAGCGGAGCCTGAAGCGAGACCAGGTAAGTCAGAGCTGAGCATGGAGCAGGGCCAGGTAGTCAGTGCGGAGCCTGGAGCGCGGGTAGGTAAGTCAGAGCGGAGCCTGGAGCGCGGGTAGGTAAGTCAGAGCGGAGCCTGGATCGCGGGTAGGTAAGTCAGAGCGGAGCCTGGAGCGGGGCCAGGTAAGTCAGAGCGGAGCCTGGAGCGCGGGTAGGTAAGTCAGTGCGGAGCCTGGATCTCGGGTAGGTAAGTCAGAGCGGAGCCTGAGGCAGGTCGGTAAGTCAGAACGGAGCCTGGAGCGGGGGCCGGGTAAGTCACAGCCGAGCCTGGATCGCAGGTAGGTAAGTCAGAGCGGAGCCTGGAGCGCAGGTAGGTAAGTCTGAGTGGATCCTGGAGCGCGGGTAGGTAAGTCAGAGCGGAGCCTGGAGCGCGGGTAGGTAAGTCAGAGCGGAGTCTGGAGCGCGGATAGGTAAGTCAGTGCGGAGCCAGGAGCGCGGGTAGGTAAGTCAGAGCGGAGCCTGGAGCGGGGCCGGTAAGTCACAGCGGAGCATGGGGAGGTAAGTCAGAGCGGAGCCTGGAGCGCGGATAGGAAAGACAGAGCGGAGCCTGGAGCACGGGTAGGTAAGTCAGAGCAGATCTTGGAGCGTGGGTAGGTAAGTCAGAGCGGAGCCTGGAGCGGGGCCAGGAAAGTCAGTGCGGAGCCTGGATCGCAGGTAGGTAAGTCAGAGCAGATCCTGGAGCGCGGGTAGGTAAGTCAGAACAGAGCCTGGAGCACAGGTAGGTAAGTCACAGCGGAGCCTGGAGCGCGGGTAGGTAAGTCACAGCGGAGCCTGGAGCGCGGATAGGTAAGTCAGAGCAGATCCTGGAGCGCGGGTAGGTAAGTCAGAACAGAGCCTGGAGCGCAGGTAGGTAAGTCACAGGGGAGCCTGGAGCGCGGGTAGGTAAGTCAGAGCGGAGCCTGGAGCGCGGGTAGGTAAGTCAGAGCAGATCCTGGAGCGCGGATAGGTAAGTCAGAGCGGAGCCTGGAGCACGGATAGGTAAGTCAGAGCGGAGCCTGGATCGGGGGTAGGTAAGTCAGTGCGGAGCCTGGAGCGGCCAGGTAAGTCAGTGCGGAGCCTGGAGCGCGGGTAGGTAAGTCAGTCCGGATCCTGGAGCGCGGGTAGGTAAGTCAGAGCGGAGTCTGGAGCGCGGATAGGTAAGTCAGTGCGGAGCCTGGAGTGGGGCCAGGTAAGTCAGTGCGGAGCCTGGAGCGCGGGTAGGTAAGTCAGAGCGGAGCCTGGAGCGGGGCCAGGTAAGTCAGTGCGGAGCCTGGAGCGCGGGTAGGTAAGTCAGAGCGGAGCCTGGAGCGCGGGTAGGTAAGTCAGAGCGAAGCCTGGAGCAGGGCCAGGTAAGTCAGTGCGGAGCCTGGAGCGGGGTAGGTAAGTCAGTGCGGATCCTGGAGCGGGCCAGGTAAGTCAGTGCGGAGCCTGGAGCGCGGTAGGTAAGTCAGAGCGGAGTCTGGAGCGCGGATAGGTAAGTCAGTGCGGAGCCTGGAGCGCGGGTAGGTAAGTCAGAGCGGAGTCTGGAGCGCGGATAGGTAAGTCAGAGCGGAGCCTGGAGCGCGGGTAGGTAAGTCAGAGCGGAGCCTGGAGCGGGGCCAGGAAGTCAGTGCGGAGCCTGGATCGCGGGTAGGTAAGTCAGAGCGGAGCCTGGAGCGCGGGTAGGTAAGTCAGAGCTGAGCATGGAGCAGGGCCAGGTAAGTCAGTGCGGAGCCTGGAGCGGGGCCAGGTAAGTCAGTGCGGAGCCAGGAGCGCGGGTAGGTATGTCAGAGCGGAGCCTGGAGCGGGGCCGGGTAAGTCACAGCGGAGCCTGGAGCATGGGGAGGTAAGTCAGAGCGGAGCCTGGAGCGCGGATAGGAAAGACAGAGCGGAGCCTGGAGCACGGGTAGGTAAGTCAGAGCAGATCCTGGAGCGCGGGTAGGTAAGTCAGAACAGAGCCTGGAGCGCAGGTAGGTAAGTCAGAGCGGAGTCTGGAGCGGGCCGGGTAAGTCACAGCGGAGCCTGGTGCATGGGGAGGTAAGTCACAGCGGAGCCTGGAGCGCGGATAGGTAAGTCAGAGCGGAGCCTGGAGCACGGATAGGTAAGTCAGAGCGGAGCCTGGAGCGGGGCCAGGTAAGTCACTGCGGAGCCTGGATCGCAGGTAGGTAAGTCCAGCGGAGCCTGGAGCGCGGGTAGGTAAGTCAGAGCGGAGCCTGGAACGCAGGTAGGTAATTCACAGCAGAGCCTGGAGCGCGAGTAGGTAAGTCAGAGCGGAGCCTGGAGCAGGGCCAGGTAAGTCAGTGCGGAGGCTGGAGCGGGGCCAGGTAAGTCAGAGCGGAGTCTGGAGCACGGATAGGTAAGTCAGAGCGGAGCCTGGATCGCGGGTTGGTAAGTCAGTTCGGAGCCTGGAGCGGGCCCAGGTAAGTCAGTGCGGAGCCTGGAGCGCGGGTAGGTAAGTCAGTGCGGATCCTGGAGCGCGGGTAGGTAAGTCAGAGCGGAGTCTGGAGCGCGGATAGGTAAGTCAGTGCGGAGCCTGGAGCGCGGGTAGGTAAGTCAGAGCGGAGCCTGGAGCTCGGGTAGGTAAGTCAGAGCGGAGCCTGGAGTGGGCCAGGTAAGTCAGTGCGGAGCCTGGAGCGTGTTAGGTAAGTCAGAGCGGAGCCTGGAGCGTGGGTAGGTAAGTCAGAGCGAAGCCAGCCTGGAGCAGGGCCAGGTAAGTCAGTGCGGAGCCTGGAGCGGGGCCAGGTAAGTCAGTGCAGAGCTGGAGCGGGGCCAGGTAAGTCAGAGCGGAGTCTGGAGCGCGGGTAGGGAGGTAAGTCAGAGCGGAGCCTGGAGCGCGGGTAGGTAAGTCAGAGCGGAGCCTGGATCTCGGGTAGGTAAGTCAGAGCGGAGCCTGGAGCGCGGCGAGGTAAGTCAGTGCGGAGCCTGGAGCGCGGGTAGGTAAGTCAGTGCGGAGCCTGGATCGCAGGTAGGTAAGTCAGAGCGGAGCCTTGAGCGCAGGTAGGTAAATCTGAGTGGATCTTGGAGCGCGGGTAGGTAAGTCAGAGCGGAGCATGGAGCGCGGGTAGGTAAGTCAGTGCGGAGCCTGGAGCGGGGCCAGGTAAGTCAGTGCGGAGCCTGGAGCGGAGCCAGGTAAGTCAGTGCGGAGCCTGGAGCGGGGCCAGGTAAGTCAGAGCTGAGCATGGAGCAGGGCCAGGTAAGTCAGTGCGGAGCCAGGTAAGTCAGTGCGGAGCCTGGAGCGTGGTAGGTAAGTCAGAGCGGTGTCTGGATGGCCTGGTAAGTCAGAGCGGAGCATGGAGCGCGGGTAGGTAAGTCAGAGCGGAGCATGGAGCGCGGGTTGGTAAGTCAGAGCTGAGCATGGAGCAGGGCCAGGTAAGTCAGTGCGGAGCCTGGAGCGGGGCCAGGTAAGTCAGAGCGGAGCCTGGAGCAGGGCCAGGTAAGTCAGTGCGGAGCCTGGAGCGGGGTAGGTAAGTCAGAGCGGAGCCTGGAGCGTGGTAGTAAGTCAGAGCGGTGTCCTGGAACGGGGCCTGGTAAGTCAGAGCGGAGCCTGGAGCGCGGGTAGGTAAGTCAGAGCGGAGTCTGGAGCGCGGGTAGGTAAGTCAGAGCTGAGCATGGAGCAGGTTGGTAAGTCAGAGCGGAGCCTGGAGCGGGCCAGGTAAGTCAGTGCGAGCCAGGAGCGGGGTAGGTAGTCAGAGCGGAGCCTGGAGCGGGGCTGGTAAGTCACAGCGGAGCCTGGAGCATGGGGAGGTAAGTCAGAGCGGAGCCTGGAGCGCGGATAGGAAGTCAGAGCGGAGCCTGGAGCGTGGAGAGGTAAGTCAGATGGAATAAAATAATCCAAAATAATAATACCAGATAGAGTACTAATAATAGTTTTCGGGTTTGTGTCCAGGTTAAATTTAGCATAAGTTTTAATCGTGACATCACAACAGGAATCTGTATCGGCCGTGTCGACCGGATCCACATGTGTAAGTATCATCTCTCATTGCGCCTGATTATTTTTTTGATATTTTCTTTAGTTTTGAATTTATTTTCTCCATCTAGGTCTGAGGTAATGTTTTTTTTTTGTCTTAGAGGCGATACTGAGGAAAGCAGCGTTGGAATAATTTGGATATACCAATAGCATATGGTCTTGGAGTTTTTCTAATTAGAATTTTCAGTCAGCCGGCTCGAGGATCGCGCGTCCCATAAGTCATTCTCATTGGAGGCTCGATTGGCTCATATTTTTGATTTTTGTAGTTTGCTCATCTAATGTTTTTTTTTTTTTGTCTTAAGGCGACAGATTTGCGACATTTGGATTTGGACATGTGGATTTCTATTATTTACAGAGGATCGACGTGGATCAGGACGAGCCCCTGCAGGAGAAGGACTGACCACTTTTTCCCTGGATTATGTAAGTCCAATTAACATCCATATAGTATTGGGGTGGGGGCAATATAGTATTGGGGTGGGAGAGTACACAGTGGACTGTATATGTAGAGATGGGATTGTGCAAATGTATCAGTAAGAGGGAGATTTATCAAACATGGTGTAAAGGGAAACTGTCTCAGTTGCCCCTAGCAACCAATGAGATTCCACCTTACATTTTCCAAAGAGTCTGTGTGAAATGAAAAGTGGAATCGGATTGGTTGCTAGGGGCAACTGAGCCAGTTTCCCTTTACACCATATTTGATAAATCTCCCCCTAAGTGCAGGAATAATGGAGGAGTGACAGTTGGGGACGGTGCCCTATAGGAATGCATAGGAAACAACTGACATGCAATATAAGGTGATAATACATCCCCATTGTACAGATCTTACTCCTATCACCACTGGTCTTGTATAGGTAGGGGTCTCCAGTATTATACCATGTAACTAGGGGGATATTCTATACACTTAGAGGGAGATTTATCAAACATGGTGTAAAGGGAAACTGGCTCAGTTGCCCCTAGCAACCAATGAGATTCCACCTTACATTTTCCAAAGAGTCTGTGTGAAATGATAAGTGGAATCTGATTGGTTGCTAGGGGCAACTGAGCCAGTTTCCCTTTACACCATGTTTGATAAATCTCCCTCTATGCCGGGCTCATGCACTGTGTGTGTTATGTGATCTTCACTTTTCTTAAAAGGAAAGAAATATAAAGGAAAAGCACATAGCAGACATAAGGCATGAGCCTGGTCTAAGACATGATCAGACTGACATCCACTGCACTAATGTGCTGACTGTATACCTGGATAAGGGTCTCTGGAATATAATGGTAATGGTAATGATAATGGTAATGGTAATAAAAATACTTAGTAACACAGGGAAGGGGGTGTTTGGAAGAAATAGAAATCAAATTTACTGTAATCATAATAAATCAAAATGTGAAAACTGTGCTGAAGATGAAGGTAAGTCAGAGCGGAGCCTGAAGCGAGACCAGTCAGGTAAGTCAGAGCTGAGCATGGAGCGGGCCAGGTAAGTCAGAGCGGAGCCTGGAGCGCGGGTAGGTAAGTCAGAGCGGAGCCTGGAGCGCGGATAGGTAAGTCAGAGCGGAGCCTGGATCGCGGGTAGGTAAGTCAGAGCGGAGCCTGGAGCGGGGCCAGGTAAGTCATGCGGCCTGGAGCGCGGGTAGGTAAGTCAGTGCGGAGCCTGGATCTCGGGTAGGTAAGTCAGAGCGGAGCCTGGAGCAGGGTCGGGTTTGTCAGACGGACCTGGAGCGGGGGCCGGTAAGGCAAAGCAGAGCCTGGATCACAGGTATGTAAGTCAGAGCGGAGCCTTGAGCGCAGGTAGGTAATCTGAGTGGATCTTGGAGCGCGGGTAGGTAAGTCAGTGGAGCGGAGTCTGGAGCGCGGGTAGGTAAGTCAGAGCGGAGTCTGAAGCGCGGATAGGTAAGTCAGTGCGGAGCCAGGAGCGCGGGTAGGTATGTCAGAGCGGAGCCTGGAGCGGGGCAGGGTAAGTCACAGCGGAGCCTGGGAGGTAAGTCAGAGCGGAGCCTGGAGCGCGGATAGGAAAGACAGAGCGGAGCCTGGAGCACGGGTAGGTAAGTCAGAGCAGATCTTGGAGCGTGGGTAGGTAAGTCAGAGCGGAGCCTGGAGCGGGGCCAGGAAAGTCAGTGCGGAGCCTGGATCGCAGGTAGGTAAGTCAGAGCAGATCCTGGAGCGCGGGTAGGTAAGTCAGAACAGAGCCTGGAGCACAGGTAGGTAAGTCACAGCGGAGCCTGGAGCGCGGGTAGGTAAGTCACAGCGGAGCCTGGAGCGCGGATAGGTAAGTCAGAGCAGATCCTGGAGCGCGGGTAGGTAAGTCAGAACAGAGCCTGGAGCGCAGGTAGGTAAGTCACAGGGGAGCCTGGAGCGCGGGTAGTAAGTCAGAGCGGAGCCTGGAGCGCGGGTAGGTAAGTCAGAGCAGATCCTGGAGCGCGGATAGGTAAGTCAGAGCGGAGCCTGGAGCACGGATAGGTAAGTCAGAGCGGAGCCTGGATCGCGGTAGGTAAGTCAATGCGGAGCCTGGAGCGGGCCAGGTAAGTCAGTGCGGAGCCTGGAGCGCGGGTAGGTAAGTCAGTCCGGATCCTGGAGCGCGGGTAGGTAAGTCAGAGCGGAGTCTGGAGCGCGGATAGGTAAGTCAGTGCGGAGCCTGGAGTGGGGCCAGTAAGTCAGTGCGGAGCCTGGAGGGGCCAGGTAAGTCAGTGCGGAGCCTGGAGTGGGTAGGTAAGTCAGAGCGAGCCTGGAGCGCGGGTAGGTAAGTCAGAGCGGAGCCTGGAGCGTGGGTAGGTAAGTCAGAGGCGAAGCCTGGAGCAGGGCCAGGTAAGTCAGTGCGGAGCCTGGAGCGGGGCCAGGTAAGTCAGTGCAGATCCTGGAGCGGGGGTAGGTAAGTCAGAGCGGAGTCTGGAGCGCGGATAGGTAAGTCAGTGTGGAGCCGGGAGCGCGGGTAGGTAAGTCAGAGCGGAGTCTGGAGCGCGGATAGGTAAGTCAGAGCGGAGCCTGGATCGCAGGTAGGTAAGTCAGAGCGGAGCCTGGAGCGGGGCCAGGTAAGTCAGTGCGGAGCCTGGATCGCGGGTAGGTAAGTCAGAGCAGATCTTGGAGCGTGGGTAGGTAAGTCAGAGCTGAGCATGGAGCAGGGCCAGGTAAGTCAGTGCGGAGCCTGGAGCGGGGCCAGGTAAGTCAGTGCGGAGCCTGGAGCGCGGGTAGGTATGTCAGAGCGGAGCCTGGAGCGGGGCCGGGTAAGTCACAGCGGAGCCTGGAGCATGGGGAGGTAAGTCAGAGCGGAGCCTGGAGCGCGGATAGGAAAGACAGAGCGGAGCCTGGAGCACGGGTAGGTAAGTCAGAGCAGATCCTGGAGCGCGGGTAGGTAAGTCAGAACAGAGCCTGGAGCACAGGTAGGTAAGTCAGAGCGGAGTCTGGAGCGGGGCCGGTAAGTCACAGCGGAGCCTGGTGCATGGGGAGGTAAGTCAGAGCGGAGCCTGGAGCGCGGATAGGTAAGTCAGAGCGGAGCCTGGAGCACGGATAGGTAAGTCAGAGCGGAGCCTGGAGCGGGGCCAGGTAAGTCACTGCGGAGCCTGGATCGCAGGTAGGTAAGTCACAGCGGAGCCTGGAGCGCGGGTAGGTAAGTCAGAGCGGAGCCTGGAACGCAGGTAGGTAATTCACAGCAGAGCCTGGAGCGCGAGTAGGTAAGTCAGAGCGGAGCCTGGAGCAGGGCCAGGTAAGTCAGTGCGGAGGCTGGAGCGGGGCCAGGTAAGTCAGAGCGGAGTCTGGAGCACGGATAGGTAAGTCAGAGCGGAGCCTGGATCGCGGGTTGGTAAGTCAGTTCGGAGCCTGGAGCGGGCCCAGGTAAGTCAGTGCGGAGCCTGGAGCGCGGGTAGTTAAGTCAGTGCGGATCCTGGAGCGCGGGTAGGTAAGTCAGAGCGGAGTCTGGAGCGCGGATAGGTAAGTCAGTGCGGAGCCTGGAGCGCGGGTAGGTAAGTCAGAGCGGAGTCTGAAGCGCGGATAGGTAAGTCAGTGCGGAGCCTGGAGTGGGGCCAGGTAAGTCAGTGCGGAGCCTGGAGCGTGGTTAGGTAAGTCAGAGCGGAGCCTGGAGCGTGGGTAGGTAAGTCAGAGCGAAGCCTGGAGCAGGGCCAGGTAAGTCAGCGCGGAGCCTGGAGCGGGGCCAGGTAAGTCAGTGCAGAGCCTGGAGCGGGCCAGGTAAGTCAGAGCGGAGTCTGGAGCGCGGGTAGGTAAGTCAGAGCGGAGTCTGGAGCGCGGATAGGTAAGTCAGAGCGGAGCCTGGATCGCGGGTAGGTAAGTCAGTGCGGAGCCTGGAGCGGGGCCAGGTAAGTCAGTGCGGCGCCTGGAGCGCGGGTAGGTAAGTCAGTGCGGAGCTGGATCTCGGGTAGGTAAGTCAGAGCGGAGCCTTGAGCGCAGGTAGGTAAATCTGAGTGGATCTTGGAGCGCGGTAGGTAAGTCAGAGCGGAGCATGGAGCGGGGTTGGTAAGTCAGAGCTGAGCATGCAGCAGGGCCAGGTAAGTCAGTGCGAAGCCTGGAGCGGAGCCAGGTAAGTCAGTGCGGAGCCTGGAGCGGGGCCAGGTAAGTCAGAGCGGAGCATGGAGCAGGGCCAGGTAAGTCAGTGCGGGGCAGGTAAGTCAGTGCGGAGCCTGGAGCGTGGGTAGGTAAGTCAGAGCGGTGTCTGGAAGGGGCCTGGTAAGTCAGAGCGGAGCATGGAGCGCGGGTAGGTAAGTCAGAGCGGAGCATGGAGCGCGGGTTGGTAAGTCAGAGCTGAGCATGGAGCAGGGCCAGGTAAGTCAGAGCGGAGCCTGGAGCGGGGACAGGTAAGTCAGTGCGGCGCCTGGAGCGCAGGTAGGTAAGTCAGTGCGGAGCCTGGATCTCGGGTAGGTAAGTCAGAGCGGAGCCTGGAGCAGGGTCGGGTTTGTCAGAACGGACCCTGGAGCGGGCCGGGTAAGGCAAAGCAGAGCCTGGATCGCAGGTATGTAAGTCAGAGCGGAGCCTTGAGCGCAGGTAGGTAAATCTGAGTGGATCTTGGAGCGCGGGTAGGTAAGTCAGAGCGGAGCATGGAGCGCGGGTTGGTAAGTCAGAGCTGAGCATGCAGCAGGGCCAGGTAAGTCAGTGCGAAGCCTGGAGCGGAGCCAGGTAAGTCAGTGCGGAGCCTGGAGCGGGGCCAGGTAAGTCAGAGCTGAGCATGGAGCAGGGCCAGGTAAGTCAGTGCGGAGCCTGGAGCGGGGCCAGGTAAGTCAGTGCGGAGCCTGGAGCGTGGGTAGGTAAGTCAGAGCGGTGTCTGGAACGGGGCCTGGTAAGTCAGAGCGGAGCATGGAGCGCGGGTAGGTAAGTCAGAGCGGAGCATGGAGCGCGGGTTGGTAAGTCAGAGCTGAGCATGGAGCAGGGCCAGGTAAGTCAGTGCGGAGCCTGGAGCGGGGCCAGGTAAGTCAGTGCGGAGCCAGGAGCGCGGGTAGGTATGTCAGAGCGGAGCCTGGAGCGGGGCTGGGTAAGTCTGAGCGGAGCCTGGAGCATGGGGAGGTAAGTCAGAGCGGAGCCTGGAGCGCGGATAGGAAAGACAGAGCGGAGCCTGGAGCGTGGAGAGTTAAGTCATTATGGAATAAAATAATCCAAAAATAATAATACCAATAGAGTACTAATAATATTTTTTGTTTGTGTCCAATGTAAATTTATCAATAAAGTTTTATCGTGACATCACAACGGAATTCTGTATCAGCCGGTGTCGACCGGATCCACATGTGTAAGTATCATCTCTCATTGGCTCCTGATTATTTTTTTGATATTTTCTTTATGTTTTGAATTTATTTTCTCCATCTAATGTTTTTTTTTTTTGTCTTAAGGCGACAGATTTGCGACATTTGGATTTGGACATGTGGATTTCTATTATTTACAGAGGATCGACGTGGATCAGGACGAGCCCCTGCAGGAGAGGACTGACCACTTTTTCCCTGGATTATGTAAGTCAAATTAACCATCCAATATAGTATTGGGGTGGGGGCAATATAGTATTGGGGTGGGAGAGTACACAGTGGGCTGTATATGTAGAGATGGGATTGTGCAAATGTATCAGTAAGAGGGAGATTTATCAAACATGGTGTAAAGGGAAACTGTCTCAGTTGCCCCTAGCAACCAATGAGATTCCACCTTACATTTTCCAAAGAGTCTGTGTGAAATGAAAAGTGGAATCGGATTGGTTGCTAGGGGCAACTGAGCCAGTTTCCCTTTACACCATATTTGATAAATCTCCCCCTAAGTGCAGGAATAATGGAGGAGTGACAGTTGGGGACGGTGCCCTATAGGAAATGCATAGGAAACAACTGACATGCAATATAAGGTGATAATACATCCCCATTGTACAGATCTTACTCCTATCACCACTGGTCTTGTATAGGTAGGGGTCTCCAGTATTATACCATGTAACTAGGGGGATATTCTATACACTTAGAGGGAGATTTATCAAACATGGTGTAAAGGGAAACTGGCTCAGTTGCCCCTAGCAACCAATGAGATTCCACCTTACATTTTCCAAGAGTCTGTGTGAAATGATAAGTGGAATCTGATTGGTTGCTAGGGGCAACTGAGCCAGTTTCCCTTTACACCATGTTTGATAAATCTCCCTCTATGCCCGGGCTCATGCACTGTGTGTGTTATGTGATCTTCACTTTTTCTTAAAAGGAAAGAAATATAAAGGAAAAGCACATAGCAGACATAAGGCATGAGCCTGGTCTAAGACATGATCAGACTGACATCCACTGCACTAATGTGCTGACTGTATACCTGGATAAGGGTCTCTGGAATATAATGGTAATGGTAATGATAATGGTAATGGTAATAAAATACTTAGTAACACAGGGAAGGGGGTGTTTGGAAGAAATAGAAATCAAATTTACTGTAATCATAATAAATCAAAATGTGAAAACTGTGCTGAAGATGAAGGTAAGTCAGAGCGGAGCCTGGAGCGGGGCCAGGTAAGTCGGGCCATCATGGAGCAGGGCCAGGTAAGTCAGTGCGGAGCCAGGAGCGCGGGTAGGTATGTCAGAGCGGAGCCTGGAGGCGGGCCGGGTAAGTCACAGCGGAGCATGGGGGAGGTAAGTCAGAGCGGAGCCTGGAGCGCGGATAGGTAAGTCAGAGCGGAGCCTGGAGCGCGGGTAGGTAAGTCAGAGCGGAGCCTGGAGCGTGGGTAGGTAAGTCAGAGCGAAGCCTGGAGCAGGGCCAGGTAAGTCAGTGCGGAGCCTGGAGCGCGGGTAGGTAAGTCAGTCCGGATCCTGGAGCGCGGGTAGGTAAGTCAGAGCGGAGTCTGGAGCGCGGGTAGGTAAGTCAGAGCGGAGTCTGAAGCGCGGATAGGTAAGTCAGTGCGGAGCCAGGAGCGCGGGTAGGTATGTCAGAGCGGAGCCTGGAGCGGCGGGTAAGTCACAGCGGAGCATGGGGAGGTAAGTCAGAGCGGAGCCTGGAGCGCGGATAGGAAAGACAGAGCGGAGCCTGGAGCACGGGTAGGTAAGTCAGAGCAGATCTTGGAGCGTGGGTAGGTAAGTCAGAGCGGAGCCTGGAGCGGGGCCAGGAAAGTCAGTGCGGAGCCTGGATCGCAGGTAGGTAAGTCAGAGCAGATCCTGGAGCGCGGGTAGGTAAGTCAGAACAGAGCCTGGAGCACAGGTAGGTAAGTCACAGCGGAGCCTGGAGCGCGGGTAGGTAAGTCACAGCGGAGCCTGGAGCGCGGATAGGTAAGTCAGAGCAGATCCTGGAGCGCGGGTAGGTAAGTCAGAACAGAGCCTGGAGCGCAGGTAGGTAAGTCACAGGGGAGCCTGGAGCGCGGGTAGGTAAGTCAGAGCGGAGCCTGGAGCGCGGGTAGGTAAGTCAGAGCAGATCCTGGAGCGCGGATAGGTAAGTCAGAGCGGAGCCTGGAGCACGGATAGGTAAGTCAGAGCGGAGCCTGGATCGCGGGTAGGTAAGTCAATGCGGAGCCTGGAGCGGGGCCAGGTAAGTCAGTGCGGAGCCTGGAGCGCGGGTAGGTAAGTCAGTCCGGATCCTGGAGCGCGGGTAGGTAAGTCAGAGCGGAGTCTGGAGCGCGGATAGGTAAGTCAGTGCGGAGCCTGGAGTGGGGCCAGGTAAGTCAGTGCGGCGCCTGGAGCGCGGGTAGGTAAGTCAGAGCGGAGCCTGGATCTCGGGTAGGTAAGTCAGAGCGGAGCCTGGAGCAGGGGCCAGGTAAGTCAGTGCGGAGCCTGGAGCGGGGCCAGGTAAGTCAGTGCAGATCCTGGAGCGGGGCCAGGTAAGTCAGTGCGGATCCTGGAGCACGGGTAGGTAAGTCAGAGCGGAGTCTGGAGCGCGGATAGGTAAGTCAGTGTGGAGCCGGGAGCGCGGGTAGGTAAGTCAGAGCGGAGTCTGGAGCGCGGATAGGTAAGTCAGAGCGGAGCCTGGATCGCAGGTAGGTAAGTCAGTGCGGAGCCTGGAGCGGGGCCAGGTAAGTCAGTGCGGAGCCTGGATCGCGGGTAGGTAAGTCAGAGCAGATCTTGGAGCGTGGGTAGGTAAGTCAGAGCGGAGCCTGGAGCGGGGCCAGGAAAGTCAGTGCGGAGCCTGGAGCGCAGGTAGGTAAGTCAGAGCAGATCCTGGAGCGCGGGTAGGTAAGTCAGAGCTGAGCATGGAGCAGGGCCAGGTAAGTCAGTGCGGAGCCTGGAGCGGGGCCAGGTAAGTCAGTGCGGAGCCAGGAGCGCGGGTAGGTATGTCAGAGCGGAGCCTGGAGCGGGGCCGGTAAGTCACAGCGGAGCCTGGAGCTTGGGGAGGTAAGTCAGAGCGGAGCCTGGAGCGCGGATAGGAAAGACAGAGCGGAGCCTGGAGCACGGGTAGGTAAGTCAGAGCAGATCCTGGAGCGCGGGTAGGTAAGTCAGAACAGAGCCTGGAGCACAGGTAGGTAAGTCAGAGCGGAGTCTGGAGCGGGCCGGGTAAGTCACAGCGGAGCCTGGTGCATGGGGAGGTAAGTCACAGCGGAGCCTGGAGCGCGGATAGGTAAGTCAGAGCGGAGCCTGGAGCGCGGATAGGTAAGTCAGAGCGGAGCCTGGAGCGGGGCCAGGTAAGTCACTGCGGAGCCTGGATCGCAGGTAGGTAAGTCACAGCGGAGCCTGGAGCGCGGGTAGGTAAGTCAGAGCGGAGCCTGGAACGCAGGTAGGTAATTCACAGCAGAGCCTGGAGCGCGAGTAGGTAAGTCAGAGCGGAGCCTGGAGCGGGGCCAGGTAAGTCAGTGCGGAGGCTGGAGCGGGGCCAGGTAAGTCAGAGCGGAGTCTGGAGCACGGATAGGTAAGTCAGAGCGGAGCCTGGATCGCGGGTTGGTAAGTCAGTTCGGAGCCTGGAGCGGGCCCAGGTAAGTCAGTGCGGAGCCTGGAGCGCGGGTAGTTAAGTCAGTGCGGAGCCTGGAGCGCGGGTAGGTAAGTCACAGCGGAGTCTGGAGCGCGGATAGGTAAGTCAGTGCGGAGCCTGGAGTGGGGCCAGGTAAGTCAGTGCGGAGCCTGGAGCGTGGTAGGTAAGTCAGAGCGGAGCCTGGAGCGTGGGTAGGTAAGTCAGAGCGAAGCCTGGAGCAGGGCCAGGTAAGTCAGCGCGGAGCCTGGAGCACGGATAGGTAAGTCAGAGCGAAGCCTGGAGCGGGGCCAGGTAAGTCAGAGCGGAGCCTGGAGCGCGGGTAGGTAAGTCAGAGCGGAGTCTGGAGCGCGGATAGGTAAGTCAGAGCGGAGCCTGGATCGCGGTAGGTAAGTCAGTGCGGAGCCTGGAGCGGGGCCAGGTAAGTCAGTGCGGCGCCTGGAGCGCGGTAGGTAAGTCAGTGCGGAGCCTGGATCTCGGTAGGTAAGTCAGAGCGGAGCCTGGAGCGGGTCGGTTTGTCAGAACGGACCCTGGAGCGGGGGCCGGGTAAGCACAGCAGAGACTGGATCGCAGGTATGTAAGTCAGAGCGGAGCCTTGAGCGCAGGTAGGTAAATCTGAGTGGATCTGGAGCGCGGGTAGGTAAGTCAGAGCGGAGCATGGAGCGCGGGTTGGTAAGTCAGAGCTGAGCATGCAGCAGGGCCAGGTAAGTCAGTGCGAAGCCTGGAGCGGAGCCAGGTAAGTCAGTGCGGAGCCTGGAGCGGGGCCAGGTAAGTCAGAGCTGAGCATGGAGCAGGGCCAGGTAAGTCAGTGCGGGGCCAGGTAAGTCAGTGCGGAGCCTGGAGCGTGGGTAGGTAAGTCAGAGCGGTGTCTGGAACGGGGCCTGGTAAGTCAGAGCGGAGCATGGAGCGCGGGTAGGTAAGTCAGAGCGGAGCATGGAGCGCGGGTTGGTAAGTCAGAGCTGAGCATGGAGCAGGGCCAGGTAAGTCAGTGCGGAGCCTGGAGCGGGGCCAGGTAAGTCAGTGCGGCGCCTGGAGCGCGGGTAGGTAAGTCAGTGCGGAGCCTGGATCTCGGGTAGGTAAGTCAGAGCGGAGCCTGGAGCAGGGTCGGGTTTGTCAGAACGGACCCTGGAGCGGGGCCGGGTAAGGCAAAGCAGAGCCTGGATCGCAGGTATGTAAGTCAGAGCGGAGCCTTGAGCGCAGGTAGGTAATCTGAGTGGATCTTGGAGCGCGGGTAGGTAAGTCAGAGCGGAGCATGGAGCGCGGGTTGGTAAGTCAGAGCTGAGCATGCAGCAGGGCCAGGTAAGTCAGTGCGAAGCCTGGAGCGGAGCCAGGTAAGTCAGTGCGGAGCCTGGAGCGCGGGTAGGTAAGTCAGAGCTGAGCATGGAGCAGGGCCAGGTAAGTCAGTGCGGAGCCTGGAGCGGGGCCAGGTAAGTCAGTGCGGAGCCTGGAGCGTGGGTAGGTAAGTCAGAGCGGTGTCTGGAACGGGGCCTGGTAAGTCAGAGCGGAGCATGGAGCGCGGGTAGGTAAGTCAGAGCGGAGCATGGAGCGCGGGTTGGTAAGTCAGAGCTGAGCATGGAGCAGGGCCAGGTAAGTCAGTGCGGAGCCTGGAGCGGGGCCAGGTAAGTCAGTGCGGAGCCAGGAGCGCGGGTAGGTATGTCAGAGCGGAGCCTGGAGCGGGGCTGGGTAAGTCACAGCGGAGCCTGGAGCATGGGGAGGTAAGTCAGAGCGGAGCCTGGAGCGCGGATAGGAAAGACAGAGCGGAGCCTGGAGCGTGGAGAGGTAAGTCATTATGGAATAAAATAATCCAAAAATAATAATACAATAGAGTACTAATAATAGTTTTCTTGTTTGTGTCCAATGTAAATTTATCAATAAAGTTTTATCGTGACATCACAACGGAATTCTGTATCAGCCGGTGTCGCCGGATCACATGTGTAAGTATCATCTCTCATTGGCTCCTGATTTTTTTTTGATATTTCTTTATGTTTTTGAATTTATTTTCTCCATCTAATGTTTTTTTTTTTTGTCTAAGGCTTCTTGAGCTCGGAATTCCGCGATTTTATTTTCCGCTCATTGTCTATGGATTTCTATTGAGAATTGAATGTTCATTTTCTCTCATTATAAGTTTTCTGATTAAATTGTTTGTAATTTAGCTTTGCTCAGTAAGGCGCGACAGATTTGCGACATTTGGATTTGGACATGTGGATTTCTATTATTTACAGAGGATCGACGTGGATCAGGACGAGCCCCTGCAGGAGAAGGACTGACCACTTTTTCCCTGGATTATGTAAGTCCAAATTAACCATCCAATATAGTATTGGGTGGGGGCAATATAGTATTGGGGTGGGAGAGTACACAGTGGACTGTATATGTAGAGATGGGATTGTGCAAATGTATCAGTAAGAGGGAGATTTATCAAACATGGTGTAAAGGGAAACTGTCTCAGTTGCCCCTAGCAACCAATGAGATTCCACCTTACATTTTCCAAAGAGTCTGTGTGAAATGAAAAGTGGAATCGGATTGGTTGCTAGGGGCAACTGAGCCAGTTTCCCTTTACACCATATTTGATAAATCTCCCCCTAAGTGCAGGAATAATGGAGGAGTGACAGTTGGGGACGGTGCCCTATAGGAAATGCATAGGAAACAACTGACATGCAATATAAGGTGATAAATACATCCCCATTGTACAGATCTTACTCCTATCACCACTGGTCTTGTATAGGTAGGGGTCTCCAGTATTATACCATGTAACTAGGGGGATATTCTATACACTTAGAGGGAGATTTATCAAACATGGTGTAAAGGGAAACTGGCTCAGTTGCCCCTAGCAACCAATGAGATTCCACCTTACATTTTCCAAAGAGTCTGTGTGAAATGATAAGTGGAATCTGATTGGTTGCTAGGGGCAACTGAGCCAGTTTCCCTTTACACCATGTTTGATAAATCTCCCTCTATGCCCGGGCTCATGCACTGTGTGTGTTATGTGATCTTCACTTTTTCTTAAAAGGAAAGAATATAAAGGAAAAGCACATAGCAGACATAAGGCATGAGCCTGGTCTAAGACATGATCAGACTGACATCCACTGCACTAATGTGCTGACTGTATACCTGGATAAGGGTCTCTGGAATATAATGGTAATGATAATGGTAATGGTAATAAAAATACTTAGTAACACAGGGAAGGGGTGTTTGGAAGAAATATAAATCAAATTTTACTGTAATCATAATAAATCAAAATGTGAAAACTGTGCTGAAGATGAAGGTAAGTCAGAGCGGAGCCTGAAGCGAGACCAGGTAAGTCAGAGCTGAGCATGGAGCGGGGCCAGGTAAGTCAGAGCGGAGTCCTGGAGCGCGGGTAGGTAATCAGAGCGGAGTCTGGAGCGCGGATAGTAAGTCAGAGCGGAGCCTGGATCGCGGGTAGGTAAGTCAGAGCGGAGCCTGGAGCGGCCGAGGTAAGTCAGTGCGGCGCCTGGAGCGCGGTAGGTAAGTCAGTGCGGAGCCTGGACTCGGGTAGGTAAGTCAGAGAGCGGAGCCTGGAGCAGGGTCGGGTTTGTCAGAACGGAGCCTGGAGCGGGGGCCGGGTAAGGCACAGCAGAGCCTGGAGCACAGGATGTAAGTCAGAGCGGAGCCTGAGCGCAGGTAGGTAAGTCTGGTGGATCTTGGAGCGCGGGTAGGTAAGTCAGAGCGGAGTCTGGAGCGCGGGTAGGTAAGTCAGAGCGGAGTCTGAAGCGCGGATAGGTAAGTCAGTGCGGAGCCAGGAGCGCGGGTAGGTATGTCAGAGCGGAGCCTGGAGCGGGGCCGGGTAAGTCACAGCGGAGCATGGGGAGGTAAGTCAGAGCGGAGCCTGGAGCGCGGATAGGAAAGACAGAGCGGAGCCTGGAGCACGGGTAGGTAAGTCAGAGCAGATCTTGGAGCGTGGGTAGGTAAGTCAGAGCGGAGCCTGGAGCGGGGCCAGAAAGTCAGTGCGGAGCCTGGATCGCAGGTAGGTAAGTCAGAGCAGATCCTGGAGCGCGGGTAGGTAAGTCAGAACAGAGCCTGGAGCACAGGTAGGTAAGTCACAGCGGAGCCTGGAGCGCGGGTAGGTAAGTCACAGCGGAGCCTGGAGCGCGGATAGGTAAGTCAGAGCAGATCCTGGAGCGCGGGTAGGTAAGTCAGAACAGAGCCTGGAGCGCAGGTAGGTAAGTCACAGGGGAGCCTGGAGCGCGGGTAGGTAAGTCAGAGCGGAGCCTGGAGCGCGGGTAGGTAAGTCAGAGCAGATCCTGGAGCGCGGATAGGTAAGTCAGAGCGGAGCCTGGAGCACGGATAGGTAAGTCAGAGCGGAGCCTGGATCGCGGGTAGGTAAGTCAATGCGGAGCCTGGAGCGGGGCCAGGTAAGTCAGTGCGGAGCCTGGAGCGCGGGTAGGTAAGTCAGTCCGGATCCTGGAGCGCGGGTAGGTAAGTCAGAGCGGAGTCTGGAGCGCGGATAGGTAAGTCAGTGCGGAGCCTGGAGTGGGGCCAGGTAAGTCAGTGCGGAGCCTGGAGTGGGGTAGGTAAGTCAGAGCGGAGCCTGGAGCGGGCCAGGTAAGTCAGAGCGGAGCCTGGAGCGCGGGGTAGGTAAGTCAGAGCGGAGCCTGGAGCGTGGGTAGGTAAGTCAGAGCGAGCCTGGAGCAGGGCCAGGTAAGTCAGTGCGGAGCCTGGAGCGGGTAGGTAAGTCAGGCAGATTCTGGAGGGCGGGCCAGGTAAGTCAGTGCGGAGCCTGGAGCACGGGTAGGTAAGTCAGAGCGGAGCCTGGAGCGCGGATAGGTAAGTCAGTGCGGAGCCTGGAGCGCGGGTAGGTAAGTCAGAGCGAGCCTGGAGCGCGGGATAGGTAAGTCAGAGCGGAGCCTGGATCGCAGGTAGGTAAGTCAGTGCGGAGCCTGGAGCGGGGCCAGTAAGTCAGTGCGGAGCCTGGATCGCGGTAGGTAAGTCAGAGCAGATCTTGGAGCGTGGGTAGGTAAGTCAGAGCTGAGCATGGAGTCATGGCCAGGTAAGTCAGTGCGGAGCCTGGAGCGGGGCCAGTAAGTCACAGCGGAGCCTGGAGCATGGAGGTAAGTCAGAGCGGAGCCTGGAGCGCGGATAGGAAGACAGAGCGGAGCCTGGAGCACGGGTAGGTAAGTCAGAGCAGATCCTGGAGCGCGGGTAGGTAAGTCAGAACAGAGCCTGGAGCACAGGTAGGTAAGTCAGAGCGGAGTCTGGAGCGGGGCCGGTAAGTCACAGCGGAGCCTGGTGCATGGGGAGGTAAGTCACAGCGAGCCTGGAGCGCGGATAGGTAATCAGAGCGGAGCCTGGAGCACGGATAGGTAAGTCAGAGCGGAGCCTGTAGGGGCCAGGTAAGTCACTGCGGAGCCTGGATCGCAGGTAGGTAAGTCACAGCGGAGCCTGGAGCGCGGGTAGGTAAGTCAGAGCGGAGCCTGGAACGCAGGTAGGTAATTCACAGCAGAGCCTGGAGCGCGAGTAGGTAAGTCAGAGCGGAGCCTGGAGCAGGGCCAGGTAAGTCAGTGCGGAGGCTGGAGCGGGGCCAGGTAAGTCAGAGCGGAGTCTGGAGCCGGTTAGGTAGTCAGAGCGGAGCCTGGATCGCGGGTTGGTAAGTCAGTGCGGAGCCTGGAGCGGGCCCAGGTAAGTCAGTGCGGAGCCTGGAGCGCGGGGAGTTAAGTCAGTGCGGATCCTGGAGCGCGGGTAGGTAAGTCAAGCGGAGTCTGGAGCGCGGATAGGTAAGTCAGTGCGGAGCCTGGAGCGCGGGTAGGTAAGTCAGAGCGGAGTCTGAAGCGCGGATAGGTAAGTCAGTGCGGAGCCTGGAGTGGGGCCAGGTAAGTCAGTGCGGAGCCTGGAGCGTGGTTAGGTAAGTCAGAGCGGAGCCTGGAGCGTGGGTAGGTAAGTCAGAGCGAAGCCTGGAGCAGGGGCCAGGTAGTCAGCGCGGAGCCTGGAGCGGGGCCAGGTAAGTCAGTGCAGAGCCTGGAGCGGGGCCAGGTAAGTCAGTGCAGAGCCTGGAGCGCGGGTAGGTAAGTCAGAGCGGAGTCTGGAGCGCGGATAGGTAAGTCAGAGCGGAGCCTAGATCGCGGGTAGGTAAGTCAGTGCGGAGCCTGGAGCGGGGCCAGGTAAGTCAGTGCGGCGCCTGGAGCGCGGGTAGGTAAGTCAGTGCGGAGCCTGGATCTCGGGTAGGTAAGTCAGAGCGGAGCATGGAGCGCGGGTTGGTAAGTCAGAGCTGAGCATGCAGCAGGGCCAGGTAAGTCAGTGCGAAGCCTGGAGCGGGGCCAGGTAAGTCAGAGCTGAGCATGGAGCAGGGCCAGGTAAGTCAGTGCGGGGCCAGGTAAGTCAGTGCGGAGCCTGGAGCGTGGGTAGGTAAGTCAGAGCGGTGTCAGGAACGGGGCCTGGTAAGTCAGAGCGGAGCATGGAGCGCGGGTAGGTAAGTCAGAGCGAGCATGGAGCGCGGGTTGGTAAGTCAGAGCTGAGCATGGAGCAGGGCCAGGTAAGTCAGTGCGGAGCCTGGAGCGGGGCCAGGTAAGTCAGTGCGGCGCCTGGAGCGCGGGTAGTAAGTCAGTGCGGAGCCTGGATCTCGGGTAGGTAAGTCAGAGCGGAGCCTGGAGCAGGGTCGGGTTTGTCAGAACGGACCCTGGAGCGGGGCCGGTAAGGCAAAGCAGAGCTGGATCGCAGGTATGTAAGTCAGAGCGGAGCCTTGAGCGCAGGTAGGGTAAATCTGAGTGGATCTTGGAGCGCGGGTAGGTAAGTCAGAGCGGAGCATGGAGCGCGGGTTGGTAAGTCAGAGCTGAGCATGCAGCAGGGCCAGGTAAGTCAGTGCGAAGCCTGGAGCGGAGCCAGGTAAGTCAGTGCGGAGCTTGGAGCGGGGCCAGTTAAGTCAGAGCTGAGCATGGAGCTGGGCAGGTAAGTCAGTGCGGAGCCTGGAGCGGGGCCAGGTAAGTCAGTGCGGAGCCTGGAGCGTGGGTAGGTAAGTCAGAGCGGTGTCTGGAACGGGGCCTGGTAAGTCAGAGCGGAGCATGGAGCGCGGGTAGGTAAGTCAGAGCGGAGCATGGAGCGCGGTTGGTAAGTCAGAGCTGAGCATGGAGCAGGGCCAGGTAAGTCAGTGCGGAGCCTGGAGCGGGGCCAGGTAAGTCAGTGCGGAGCCTGGAGCGGGGCTGGGTAAGTCTCAGCGGAGCCTGGAGCATGGGGAGGTAAGTCAGAGCGGAGCCTGGAGCGCGGATAGGAAAGACAGAGCGGAGCCTGGAGCGTGGAGAGGTAAGTCATTATGGAATAAAATAATCCAAAAATAATAATACCAATAGAGTACTAATAATAGTTTTTCTTGTTTGTCCAATGTAAATTTATCAATAAAGTTTTATCGTGACATCACAACGGAATTCTGTATCAGCCGGTGTCGACCGGATCCACATGTGTAAGTATCATCTCTCATTGGCTCCTGATTATTTTTTTGATATTTTCTTTATGTTTTGAATTATTTTCTCCATCTAATGTTTTTTTTTTTTTGTTTCTTAAGGCGACAGATTTTGCGACATTGTTTGATTGGACATGTGGATTTCTATTATTTACAGAGGATCGACGTGGATCAGGCGAGCCCCTGCAGGAGAAGGACTGACCACTTTTTCCCTGGATTATGTAAGTCCAAATTAACCATCCATATAGTATTGGGGTGGGGGCAATATAGTATTGGGGTGGGGAGTACACAGTGGGCTGTATATGTAGAGATGGGATTGTGCAAATGTATCAGTAAGAGGGAGATTTATCAAACATGGTGTAAAGGGAAACTGTCTCAGTTGCCCCTAGCAACCATGAGATTCCACCTTACATTTTCCAAAGAGTCTGTGTGAAATGAAAAGTGGAATCGGATTGGTTGCTAGGGCAACTGAGCAGTTTCCCTTTACACCATATTTGATAAATCTCCCCCTAAGTGCAGGAATAATGGAGGAGTGACAGTTGGGGACGGTGCCCCTATAGGAAATGCATAGGAAACAACTGACATGCAATATAAGGTGATAATACATCCCCATTGTACAGATCTTACTCCTATCACCACTGGTCTTGTATAGGTAGGGGTCTCCAGTATTATACTCATGTAACTAGGGGGATATTCTATACACTTAGAGGAGATTTATCAAACATGGTGTAAAGGGAAACTGGCTCAGTTGCCCCTAGCAACCAATGAGATTCCACCTTACATTTTCCAAGAGTCTGTGTGAATGATAAGTGGAATCTGATTGGTTGCTAGGGGCAACTGAGCCAGTTTCCCTTTACACCATGTTTGATAAATCTCCCTCTATGCCCTGGCTCATGCACTGTGTGTGTTATTTGATCTTCACTTTTTCTAAAAGGAAAGAAATATAAAGGAAAAGCACATAGCAGACATAAGGCATGAGCCTGGTCTAAGACATGATCAGACCGACATCCACTGCACTAATGTGCTGACTGTATACCTGGATAAGGGTCTCTGGAATATAATGGTAATGGTAATGATAATGGTAATGGTAATAAAATACTTAGTAACACAGGGACGGGGGTGTTTGGAAGAAATAGAAATCAAATTTTACTGTAATCATAATAAATCAATGTGAAAACTGTGCTGAAGATGAAGGTAAGTCAGAGCGGAGCCTGAAGCGAGACCAGGTAAGTCAGAGCTGAGCATGGAGCGGGGCCAGGTAAGTCAGTGCGGAGTCAGGAGCGCGGGTAGGTATGTCAGAGCGGAGTCCTGGAGCGCGGCCGGGTAAGTCAGAGCGGAGCCTGGATCGCGGGAGGTAGTCAGTGCGGAGCCTGGAGCGCGGATAGGTAAGTCAGTGCGGAGCCTGGAGCGCGGGTAGTAAGTCAGTGCGAGCCTGGATCTGGGTAGGTAAGTCGAGCGGAGCCTGGAGCAGGGCAGGTAAGTCAGAGCGGAGCCTGGGCGGGGGCGGTAAGTCAAAGCGGCCTGGAGCGCGGGTAGGAGTCAGAACGGAGCTTGGCGCAGGTAGTAAGTCTGAGGGATCTTGGAGCGCGGGTAGGTAGGTCAGAGCGGAGTCTGGAGCGCGGGTAGGTAAGTCAGAGCGGAGTCGGAGCGCGATAGGTAAGTCAGTGCGGAGCCAGGAGCGCGGGTAGGTATGTCAGAGCGGAGCCTGGAGCGGGCCGGTAAGTCACTAGCGGAGCATGGGGAGGTAAGTCAGAGCGGAGCCTGGAGCGCGGATAGGAAAGACAGAGCGGAGCCTGGAGCACGGGTAGGTAGTCAGAGCAGATCTTGGAGCGTGAGTAGGTAAGTCAGAGCGGAGCCTGAGCGGGGCCAGGAAAGTCAGTGCGGAGCCTGGATCGCAGGTAGGTAAGTCAGAGCAGATCCTGGAGCGCGGGTAGTAAGTCAGTACAGAGCCTGGAGTCAACCAGTAGGTAAGTCACAGCGGAGCTGGAGCGCGGTAGGTAAGTCACAGCGAGGCCTGAGCGCGGGTAGGTAAGTCAGAGCAGATCCTGGAGCGCGGTAGGTAAGTCAGAACAGAGCCTGGAGCTCAGGTAGGTAAGTCACAGGGGAGCCTGGAGCGCGGGTAGGTAATCATAGTAGCGGAGCCTGGAGCGCGGGTAGGTAAGTCAGAGCAGATCCTGAGCGCGGATAGGTAAGTCAGATCGGAGCCTGGAGCACGGCTAGGTAAGTCAGAGCGGAGCCTGGAGCGCGGGTAAGGTAAGTCATGGCGGAGCCTAGAGCGGGGCCAGGTAAGTCAGTGCGGAGCCTGAGCGCGGGGTAGGTAAGTCATGTCCGGATCCTGGAGCGCGGTAGGTAAGTCCCAGAGCGGAGTCTGGAGCGCGGCTAGGTAAGTCGGAGTGCGGAGCCTGGAGTGGTGGCCAGGTAAGTCAGTGCGGAGCCTGGAGTGAGGGCCAGGTAAGTCA